>NW_025063395.1:0-2233 GCF_018153295.1 Drosophila grimshawi
TATCTTTCTTAGATGAGTCGGAAGTCAAATTATTTTAATGCAGTTTTGTTCCAAAGATCAAGTAAATTCTAAAAATACCTTTATATTTGAAATATGACAATTTTTGACGAAGATATGGCCATTTATTTCAAGGTTGACCTATTCAATGTTTGCCATATATTTTCTATTAATCGAAGAATATCCCTTAATATCTTTCTTAGATGAGTCGGAAGTCAAATTATTTTAATGCAGTTTTGTTCCAAAGATCGAGTAAATTCTAAAAATACCTTTATATTTGAAATATGGCAATTTTTGACGAAGATATGGCCATTTATTTCAAGGTTGACCTATTCAATGTTTGCCATATATTTTCTATTAATCGAAGAATATCCCTTAATATCTTTCTTAGATGAGTCGGAAGTCAAATTATTTTAATACAGTTTTGTTCCAAAGATCGAGTAAATTCTAAAAATACCTTTATATTTGAAATATGGCAATTTTTGACGAAGATATGGCCATTTATTTCAAGGTTGACCTATTCAATGTTTGCCATATATTTTCTATTAATCGAAGAATATCCCTTAATATCTTTCTTAGATGAGTCGGAAGTCAAATTATTTTAATGCAGTTTTGTTCCAAAGATCGAGTAAATTCTAAAAATACCTTTATATTTGAAATATGGCCATTTTTGACGAAGATATGGCCGTTTATTTCAAGGTTGACCTATTCAATGTTTGCCATATATTTTCTATTAATCGAAGAATATCCCTTAATATCTTTCTTAGATGAGTCGGAAGTCAAATTATTTTAATGCAGTTTTGTTCCAAAGATCGAGTAAATTCTAAAAATACCTTTATATTTGAAATATGGCAATTTTTGACGAAGATATGGCCGTTTATTTCAGGGTAGACCTATTCAATGTTTGCCATATATTTTCTATTAATCGAAGAATATCCCTTAATATCTTTCTTAGATGAGTCGGAAGTCAAATTATTTTAATGCAGTTTTGTTCCAAAGATCAAGTAAATTCTAAAAATACCTTTATATTTGAAATATGGCAATTTTTGACGAAGATATGGCCATTTATTTCAAGGTTGACCTATTCAATGTTTGCCATATATTTTCTATTAATCGAAGAATATCCCTTAATATCTTTCTTAGATGAGTCGGAAGTCAAATTATTTTAATGCAGTTTTGTTCCAAAGATCGAGTAAATTCCAAAAATACCTTTATATTTGAAATATGGCAATTTTTGACGAAGATATGGCCATTTATTTCAAGGTTGACCTATTCAATGTTTGCCATATATTTTCTATTAATCGAAGAATATCCCTTAATATCTTTCTTAGATGAGTCGGAGTCAAATTATTTTAATGCAGTTTTGTTCCAAAGATCGAGTAAATTCTAAAAATACCTTTACATTTGAAATATGGCAATTTTTGACGAAGATATGGCCATTTATTTCAAGGTTGACCTATTCAATGTTTGCCATATATTTTCTATTAATCGAAGAATATCCCTTAATATCTTTCTTAGATGAGTCGGAAGTCAAATTATTTTAATGCAGTTTTGTTCCAAAGATCGAGTAAATTCTAAAAATACCTTTATATTTGAAATATGGCAATTTTAGACGAAGATATGGCCATTTATTTCAAGGTTGACCTATTCAATGTTTGCCATATATTTTCTATTAATCGAAGAATATCCCTTAATATCTTTCTTAGATGAGTCGGAAGTCAAGTTATTTTAATGCAGCTTTGTTCCAAAGATAGAGTAATTCTAAAAATACCTTCATATTTGAAATAACGGCCATTTTTGACGAAGAAAGATAAGCAGCCATTTATTTTCCACAAGGTTGACCTATTCAATGTTTGCCATATATTTTCTATTAATCGAAGAATATCGCTTAATATCTTTCTTGAATGAGTCGGAGATCTTAGTATTTTAATGCAGTTTTATTTCCAAGATCAGGTAAATTCTAAAATACGCTTTATATTTGAAATATGGCACGGCGAAGATATGGCCGTTTTTATTTCAGGATTGACCCCTATTCAATGTTTGCCATATATTTCTATTAATCGAAGAATATCCATAATATCTTTCTTAGATGGTCGAAGTCAAATTGTTTGTACAGTTTGTTCCAAAGATCGAGTAAATTCTAAAAAAATACCTTTATATTTGAAATATGGCAATTTTAGGCAGAAGATATGGCCCGTTTATTTCATAGGTGAGCCATTCAATGTTTGCCGTATAT
>NW_025063396.1:0-9787 GCF_018153295.1 Drosophila grimshawi
AGCCCTTTTTATATATTTTGACTCTGCATCAAAAGCTGAAAATATGTAGTCTCGAAGTCATTTCGAGAAATTGATGTTTTAAGTTTCTGTTTCAAATTCAGACGGATGTATCTTCGCCAATAATTGTCAGAAGTTGAGAATTTCTTTCAACATTATGAATCCCTTTTTATATATTTTGATTCTGCATCAAAAGCTGAAAATATGTAGTCTCGAAGTCATTTCGAGATATTGGCGTTTTAGGTTTATGTTCCCAAATTCAAACGGATGTATCTTCGCCAATAATTGTCAGAAGTCAGAATTTCTTTCAACATTATGAAGCCCTTTTTATATATTTTGACTCTGCATCAAAAGCTGAAAATATGTAGTCGCGAAGTCATTTCGAGAAATTGACGTTTTAAGTTTCGGTTTCCAAATTCAAACGGATGTATCTTCGCCTATAATTTGTCAGCAGTTAGAATTTCTTTCAACATTATGAAGCCCTTTTTTATATATTTTGACTCTGCATCAAAAGCTGAAAATATGTAGTCTCGAAGTCATTTCGAGAATTGACGTTTTAAGTTTCTGTTTCCAAATTCAAACGGATGTATTTTCGTCAATAATTGTCAGAAGTTAGAATTTCTTTCAACATTATGAAACCCTTTTTATATATTTTGATTCTGCATCAAAAGCTAAAATATGTAGTCTCGAACTCATTTCGAGAAATTGACGTTTTAAGTTTCTGTTTCCAAATTCAAACGGATGTATCTTCGTCAATAATAGTCAGAAGTTAGAATTTCTTTCAACATTATGAAGCCCTTTTTATATATTTTGATTCTGCATCAAAAGCTGCAAATATGTAGTCTCGAAGTCATTTCGAGAAATTGACGTTTTAAGTTTCTGTTTCCCAAATTCAAACGGATGTATCTTCGGCCAATAATTGTCAGAAGTTAGAATTTCTTTCAACATTATGAAGCCCTTTTTATATATTTTGACTCTGCTTCAAAAGCTGAAAATATGTAGTCTCGAAGTCATTTCGAGAAATTGACGTTTTAAGTTTCTGTTTCCAAATTCAAACGGATGTATCTTCGCCAATAATTGTCAGAAGTCAAAATTTCTTTCAACATTATGAAGCCCTTTTTATATATTTTGACTCTGCATCAAAAGCTGAAAATATGTAGTCTCGAAGTCATTTCGAGAAATTGATGTTTTAAGTTTCTGTTTCCAAATTCAAACGGATGTATCTTCGCCAATAATTGTCAGAAGTTAGAATTTCTCCAACATTATGAAGCCCTTTTTATATATTTTGACTCTGCATCAAAAGCTGAAAATATGTAGTCTCGAAGTCATTTCGAGAAATTGATGTTTTAAGTTTCTGTTTCCAAATTCAAACGGATGTATCTTCGCCAATAATTGTCAGAAGTTAGAATTTCTTTCAACATTATGAAGCCCTTTTTATATATTTTGATTCTGCATCAAAAGCTGAAAATATGTAGTCTCGAAGTCATTTCGAGAAATTGATGTTTTAAGTTTCTGTTTCCAAATTCAAACGGATGTATCTTCGCCAATAATTGTCAGAAGTTAGAATTTCTTTCAACATTATGAAGCCCTTTTTATATATTTTGATTCTGCATCAAAAGCTGAAAATATGTAGTCTCGAAGTCATTTCGAGAAATTGACGTTTTAAGTTTCTGTTTCCAAATTCAAACGGATGTATCTTCGCCAATAATTGTCAGAAGTTAGAATTTTTTGCAACATTATGAGCCCCATTTTATATATTTTGACTCTGCATCAAAAGCTGAAAATATGTAGCCTTGAAGTCAATTCGAGAAATTTACGTTTTAAGTTTCTGTTTCCAAATACAAACGGATGTATCTTCGCCAATAATTGTCAGAAGTTAGAATTTCTTTCAACATTATGAAGCCCTTTTTATATATTTTGACTCTGCATCAAAAGCTGAAAATATGTAGTCTCGAAGTCATTTCGAGAAATTGATGTTTTAAGTTTCTGTTTCCAAATTCAAACGGATGTATCTTCGCCAATAATTGTCAGAAGTTAGAATTTCTTTCAACATTATGAAGCCCTTTTTATATATTTTGACTCTGCATCAAAAGCTGAAAATATGTAGTCTCGAAGTCATTTCGAGAAATTGATGTTTTAAGTTTCTGTTTCCAAATTCAAACGGATGTATCTTCGCCAATAATTGTCAGAAGTTAGAATTTCTTTCAACATTATGAAGCCCTTTTTATATATTTTGACTCTGCATCAAAAGCTGAAAATATGTAGTCTCGAAGTCATTTCGAGAAATTGATGTTTTAAGTTTCTGTTTCCAAATTCAAACGGATGTATCTTCGCCAATAATTGTCAGAAGTTAGAATTTCTTTCAACATTATGAAGCCCTTTTTATATATTTTGACTCTGCATCAAAAGCTGAAAATATGTAGTCTCGAAGTCATTTCGAGAAATTGACGTTTTAAGTTTCTGTTTCCAAATTCAAACGGATGTATCTTCGCCAATAATTGTGAGAAGTTAGAATTTCTTTCAACATTATGAAGCCCTTTTTATATATTTTGACTGTGCATCAAAAGCTGAAAATATGTAGTCTCGAAGTCATTTCGAGAAATTGACGTTTTAAGTTTCTGTTTCCAAATTCAAACGGATGTATCTTCGCCAATAATTGTCAGAAGTTAGAATTTTTTGCAACATTATGAGCCCCATTTTATATATTTTGACTCTGCATCAAAAGCTGAAAATATGTAGCCTTGAAGTCAATTCGAGAAATTTACGTTTTAAGTTTCTGTTTCCAAATACAAACGGATGTATCTTCGCCAATAATTGTCAGAAGTTTGAATTTCTTTCAACATTATGAAGCCCTTTTTATATATTTTGACTCTGCATCAAAAGCTGAAAATATGTAGTTTTGAAGTCATTTCGAGAATTGATGTTGAAGTCATTTCGAGAAATTGACGTTTTAAGTTTCTGTTTCCAAATTCAAACGGATGTATCTTCGCCAATAATTGTCAGAAGTTAGATTTTCTTTCAACATTATGAAGCCCTTTTTATATATTTTGACTCTGCATCAAAAGCTGAAAATATGTAGTCTCGAAGTCATTTCGAGAAATTGACGTTTTAAGTTTCTGTTTCCAAATTCAAACGGATGTATCTTCGCCAATAATTGTCAGAAGTTAGAATTTTTTCAACATTATGAGCCCCTTTTTATATATTTTGACTCTGCATCAAAAGCTGAAAATATGTAGTCTCGAAGTCATTTCGAGAAATTGACGTTTTAAGTTTCTGTTTCCAAATTCAAACGGATGTATCTTCGCCAATAATTGTCAGAAGTTAGAATTTCTTTCAACATTATGAAGCCCTTTTTTATATATTTTGACTCTGCATCAAAAGCTGAAAATATGTAGTCTCGAAGTCATTTCGAGAAATTGACGTTTTAAGTTTCTGTTTCCAAATTCAAACGGATGTATCTTCGCCAATAATTGTCAGAAGTTAGAATTTCTTTCAACATTATGAAGCCCTTTTTATATATTTTGACTCTGCATCAAAAGCTGAAAATATGTAGTCTCGAAGTCATTTCGAGAAATTGATGTTTTAAGTTTCTGTTTCCAAATTCAAACGGATGTATCTTCGCCAATAATTGTCAGAAGTTAGAATTTCTTTCAACATTATGAAGCCCTTTTTATATATTTTGACTCTGCATCAAAAGCTGAAAATATGTAGTCTCGAAGTCATTTCGAGAAATTGATGTTTTAAGTTTCTGTTTCCAAATTCAAACGGATGTATCTTCGCCAATAATTGTCAGAAGTTAGAATTTCTTTCAACATTATGAAGCCCTTTTTATATATTTTGACTCTGCATCAAAAGCTGAAAATATGTAGTCTCGAAGTCATTTCGAGAAATTGACGTTTTAAGTTTCTGTTTCCAAATTCAAACGGATGTATCTTCGCCAATAATTGTGAGAAGTTAGAATTTCTTTCAACATTATGAAGCCCTTTTTATATATTTTGATTCTGCATCAAAAGCTGAAAATATGTAGTCTCGAAGTCATTTCGAGAAATTGACGTTTTAAGTTTCTGTTTCCAAATTCAAACGGATGTATCTTCGCCAATAATTGTCAGAAGTTAGAATTTTTTGCAACATTATGAGCCCCATTTTATATATTTTGACTCTGCATCAAAAGCTGAAAATATGTAGCCTTGAAGTCAATTCGAGAAATTTACGTTTTAAGTTTCTGTTTCCAAATACAAACGGATGTATCTTTGCCAATAATTGTCAGAAGTTTGAATTTCTTTCAACATTATGAAGCCCTTTTTATATATTTTGACTCTGCATCAAAAGCTGAAAATATGTAGTTTTGAAGTCATTTCGAGAAATTGATGTAGTGAAAATATGTAGTCTCGAAGTCATTTCGAGAAATTGACGTTTTAAGTTTCTGTTTCCAAATTCAAACGGATGTATCTTCGCCAATAATTGTCAGAAGTTAGATTTTCTTTCAACATTATGAAGCCCTTTTTATATATTTTGACTCTGCATCAAAAGCTGAAAATATGTAGTCTCGAAGTCATTTCGAGAAATTGATGTTTTAAGTTTCTGTTTCCAAATTCAGACGGATGTATCTTCGCCAATAATTGTCAGAAGTTAGAATTTCTTTCAACATTATGAAGCCCTTTTTATATATTTTGATTCTGCATCAAAAGCTGAAAATATGTAGTCTCGAAGTCATTTCGAGATATTGGCGTTTTAAGTTTATTTTCCCAAATTCAAACGGATGTATCTTCGCCAATAATTGTCAGAAGTCAGAATTTCTTTCAACATTATGAAGCCCTTTTTATGTATTTTGACTCTGCATCAAAAGCTGAAAATATGTAGTCTCGAAGTCATTTCGAGAAATTGACGTTTTAAGTTTCTGTTTCCAAATTCAAACGGATGTATCTTCGCCAATAATTGTCAGAAGTTAGAATTTATTTCAACATTATGAAGCCATTTTTATATATTTTGACTCTGCATCAAAAGCTGAAAATATGTAGTCTCGAAGTCATTTCGAGAAATTGACGTTTTAAGTTTCTGTTTCCAAATTCAAACGGATGTATCTTCGCCAATAATTGTCAGAAGTTAGAATTTCTTTCAACATTATGAAGCCCTTTTTATATATTTTGATTCTGCGTCAAAAGCTGAAAATATGTAGTCTCGAAGTCATTTCGAGAAATTGACGTCTTTATGTTGCTGTTTCCAAATTCATACGGATGTATCTTCGCCAATAATAGTCAGAAGGTCGAGTTTTTATCACATTATGAAGCCCTTTTTATATATTTTGATTCTGCGTCAAAAGCTGAAAATATGTAGTCTCGAAGTCATTTCGAGATATTGACGTTTTAAGTTTCTGTTTCCAAATTCAAACGGATGTATCTTCGCCAATAATTGTCAGAAGTCAGAATTTCTTTCAACATTATGAAGCCCTTTTTATATATTTTGACTCTGCTTCAAAAGCTGAAAATATGTAGTCTCGAAGTCATTTCGAGAAATTGACGTTTTAAGTTTCTGTTTCCAAATTCAAACGGATGTATCTTCGCCAATAATTGTCAGAAGTCAGAATTTCTTTCAACATTATGAAGCCCTTTTTATATATTTTGACTCTGCATCAAAAGCTGAAAATATGTAGTCTCGAAGTCATTTCGAGAAATTGATGTTTTAAGTTTCTGTTTCCAAATTCAAACGGATGTATCTTCGCCAATAATTGTCAGAAGTTAGAATTTCTCCAACATTATGAAGCCCTTTTTATATATTTTGACTCTGCATCAAAAGCTGAAAATATGTAGTCTCGAAGTCATTTCGAGAAATTGACGTTTTAAGTTTCTGTTTCCAAATTCAAACGGATGTATCTTCGCCAATAATTGTCAGAAGTTAGAATTTCTCCAACATTATGAAGCCCTTTTTATATATTTTGACTCTGCATCAAAAGCTGAAAATATGTAGTCTCGAAGTCATTTCGAGAAATTGACGTTTTAAGTTTCTGTTTCCAAATTCAAACGGATGTATCTTCGCCAATAATTGTCAGAAGTTAGAATTTTTTCAACATTATGAGCCCCATTTTATATATTTTGACTCTGCATCAAAAGCTGAAAATATGTAGCCTTGAAGTCAATTCGAGAAATTTACGTTTTAAGTTTCTGTTTCCAAATACAAACGGATGTATCTTCGCCAATAATTGTCAGAAGTTAGAATTTCTTTCAACATTATGAAGCCCTTTTTATATATTTTGACTCTGCATCAAAAGCTGAAAATATGTAGTCTCGAAGTCATTTCGAGAAATTGATGTTTTAAGTTTCTGTTTCCAAATTCAAACGGATGTATCTTCGCCAATAATTGTCAGAAGTTAGAATTTCTTTCAACATTATGAAGCCCTTTTTATATATTTTAACTCTGCATCAAAAGCTGAAAATATGTAGTCTCGAAGTCATTTCGAGAAATTGATGTTTTAAGTTTCTGTTTCCAAATACAAACGGATGTATCTTCGCCAATCAATGTCAAAAGTTAGAATTTCTTTCAACATTATGAAGCCCTTTTTATATATTTTGACTCTGCATCAAAAGCTGAAAATATGTAGCCTTGAAGTCAATTCGAGAAATTTACGTTTTAAGTTTCTGTTTCCAAATTCAAACGGATGTATCTTCGCCAATAATTGTCAGAAGTTAGAATTTCTTTCAACATTATGAAGCCCTTTTTATATATTTTGATTCTGCATCAAAAGCTGAAAATATGTAGTCTCGAAGTCATTTCGAGAAATTGACGTTTTAAGTTTCTGTTTCCAAATTCAAACGGATGTATCTTCGCCAATAATTGTCAGAAGTTAGAATTTTTTGCAACATTATGAGCCCCATTTTATATATTTTGACTCTGCATCAAAAGCTGAAAATATGTAGCCTTGAAGTCAATTCGAGAAATTTACGTTTTAAGTTTCTGTTTCCAAATACAAACGGATGTATCTTTGCCAATAATTGTCAGAAGTTTGAATTTCTTTCAACATTATGAAGCCCTTTTTATATATTTTGACTCTGCATCAAAAGCTGAAAATATGTAGTTTTGAAGTCATTTCGAGAAATTGACGTTTTAAGTTTCTGTTTCCAAATTCAAACGGATGTATCTTCGCCAATAATAGTCAGAAGTTAGAATTTCTTTCAACATTATGAAGCCCTTTTTATATATTTTGACTCTGCATCAAAAGCTGAAAATATGTAGTTTTGAAGTCATTTCGAGAAATTGATGTTTTAAGTTTCTGTTTCCAAATTCAAACGGATGTATCTTCGCCAATAATTTTCAGAAGTTAGAATTTCTTTCAACATTATGAACCCCTTTTTAAATATTTTGATTCTGCATCAAAAGCTGAAAATATGTAGTCTCGAAGTCATTTCGAGATATTGGCGTTTAAGTTTATTTTCCCAAATTCAAACGGATGTATCTTCGTCAATAATTGTCAGAAGTTAGAATTTCTTTCAACATTATGAAGCCCTTTTTATATATTTTGACTCTGCATCAAAAGCTGAAAATATGTAGTCTTGAAGTCAATTCGAGAAATTTACGTTTTAAGTTTCTGTTTCCAAATTCAAACGGATGTATCTTCGCCAATAATTGTCAAAAGTTAGAATTTCTTTCAACATTATGAAGCCCTTTTTATATATTTTGACTCTGCATCAGAAAGCTGAAAATATGTATTTTTTTGTCTCGAAGTCATTTCGAGAAATTGACGTTTTAAGTTTCTGTTTCCAAATTCAAACGGATGTATCTTCGCCAATAATTGTCAGAAGTTAGATTTTCTTTCAACATTATGAAGCCCTTTTTATATATTTTGACTCTGCATCAAAAGCTGAAAATATGTAGTCGCGAAGTCATTTCGAGAAATTGACGTTTTAAGTTTCGGTTTCCAAATTCAAACGGATGTATCTTTGCCAATAATTGTCAGAAGTTAGAATTTCTTTCAACATTATGAAGCCCTTTTTATATATTTTGACTCTGCATCAAAAGCTGAAAAATATGTAGTCTCGAAGTCATTTCGAGAAATTGACGTTTTAAGTTTCTGTTTCCAAATTCAAACGGATGTATCTTCGCCAATAATTGTCAAAAGTTAGAATTTCTTTCAACATTATGAAGCCCCTTTTTATATATTTTGACTCTGCATCAAAAAGCTGAAAATATGTAGTTTTAAATTTTTTTCGAAATTTTTTTTAGTGAAATATGTAGTTTCAGAAGTCATTTCGAGAAATTTGTTTTTTTGATGTTTTAAGTTTCTGTTTCCAAATTCAAACGGATGTATCTTCGCCAATAATTGTCAGAAGTTAGATTTTCTTTCAACATTATGAAGCCCTTTTATATATTTTGACTCTGCATTAAAAGCTTTAAAATATGTAGTCTCAGTCATTTCGAGAAATTGACGTTTTAAGTTTCTGTTTCCAAATTCAAACGGATGTATCTTCGCCAATAATTGTCAGAAGTCAAAATTTCTTTCAACATTATGAGCCCCCTTTTATATATTTTGATTCTGCATCAAAAGCTGAAAATATGTAGTCTCGAAGTCATTTCGAGATTATTGGCGTTTTATGTTTATTTTCCCAAATTCAAACGGATGTATCTTCGCCAATAATTGTCAGAAGTCAGAATTTCTTTCAACATTATGAAGCCCTTTTTATATATTTTGACTCTGCATCAAAAGCTGAAAATATGTAGTCGCGAAGTCATTTCGAGAAATTGACGTTTTAAGTTCGGGGTTTCCAAATTCAAACGGATGGTATCTTCGCCAATAATTGTCAGAAGTTAGACTTTCTTTCAACATTATGAAGCCCTTTTTATATATTTTGATTCTGCATCAAAAGCTGAAAATATGTAGTCTCGAAGTCAATTCGAGAAATTGACGTTTTAAGTTTCTGTTTCCAAATTCAAACGGATGTATCTTCGCCAATAATTGTCAAAAGAAGTTAGAATTTTTGCAACATTATGAAGCCCCTTTTATATATTTTGACTCTGCATCAAAAGCTGAAAATATGTAGCCTTGAAGTCAATTTGAGAAATTTACGTTTTAAGTTTCTGTTTCCAAATACAAACGGATGTATCTTCGCCAATAATCGTCCGAAGTTAGAATTCCTTTTCAACATTATGAAGCCCTTTTTATATATTTTGACTCTGCATCAAAAAGCTGAAAATATGTAGTCTCGAAGTCATTTCGAGAAATTCATGTTTTAAGTTTCGGTTTCCAAATTCAAACGGATGTACGTTCGCCAATAATTGTCAGAAGTTAGAATTTCCTTCAACATTATGAACCCCTTTTTATATATTTTGACTCTGTATCAAAAGCTGAAAATATGTAGTCCGAAGTCATTTCGAGAAATTGACGTTTTAAGTTTCTTGCTTCCAAATTCAAACGGATGTATCTTCGCCAATAATTGTCAGAAGTCAGAATTTCTTTCAACATTATGAAGTCCTTTTTATATATTTTGATTCTGCATCAAAAGCTGAAAATATGTAGTCTCGAAGTCATTTCGAGAAATTGACGTTTTAAGTTTCTGTTTCCAAATTCAAACGGATGTATCTTCGCCAATAATTGTCAGAAGTTAGAATTTTTTGCAACATTATGGAGTCCTATTTTATATATTTTGGATTCTGCATCAAAAGCTGAAAATATGTAGTCTCGAAGTCATTTCGAGATATTGGCGTTTTTAAGTTTATTTTCCCAAATTCAAACGGATGTATCTTCGCCAATAATTGTCAGAAGTTAGAATTTCTTGCAACATTATGAAGCCCCATTTATATA
>NW_025063397.1:0-9662 GCF_018153295.1 Drosophila grimshawi
GAGTCGGAAGTCAAATTATTTTAATGCAGTTTTGTTCCAAAGATTGAGTGAATTCTAAAAACACCTTTATAATTGAAATGGGGCAATTTTTGACGAAGATATGGCCATTTATTTCAAGGTTGACCCTATTTAATGTTTGGCTTATATTTTCTATTAATCGAAGAATATCCCTTAATATCTTTCTTAGATGAGTCGAAAGTCAAATTATTTTAATGCAGTTTTGTTCCAAAGATCGAGTGAATTCTAAAAACATCTTTATAATTGAAATGGGGCAATTTTTGACGAAGATATGGCCATTTATTTCAAGGTAGACCCTATTTAATGTTTGCCTTATATTTTCTATTAATCGAAGAATATCCCTTAATATCTTTCTTAGGTGAGTCGGAAGTCAAATTATTTTAATGCAGTTTTGTTCCAAAGATTGAGTGAATTCTAAAAACACCTTTATAATTAAAATGGGGCAATTTTTGATGAAGATATGGCCATTTATTTCAAGGTAGACCCTGTTTAATACTTTCCATATATTTTCTGTTAATCAAAGAATATCCCTTAATATCTTTCTTAGGTGAGTCGGAAGTCAAATTATTTTAATGCAGTTTTGTTTCAAAGGTCGAGCGAATTCTAAAAACACCTTTATAATTGAAATGGATCAATTTTTGACGAAGATATGGCCATTTACTTCAAGGTAGACCCTATTTAATGCTTTACATATATTTTCTATTTATCGAAGAATATCCCTTAATACCTTTCTAAGATGAGTCGGAAGTCAAATTATTTTGATGCAGTTTTGGTCCAAAGATCAAGCGAATTCTAAAAACACGTTTATAATTGAAATGGGGCAATTTTTGACGAAGATATAGCCATTTATTTCAAGGTAGAGCCTATTTAATGCTTTCCATATAATTTCTATTTATCCAAGAGTATCCCTTAATATCTTTCTTAGATGAGTCGGAAGTCAAATTATTGTAATGCAGTTTTGTTCCAAAGATCAAGCAAATTCTTAAAACACCTTTATAATTGAAATGGGGCAATTTTTGACGAAGATATGGCCATTTATTTCAAGGTTGACCCTATTTAATGCTTTCCATATATTTTCTATTTATCGAAGAATATCCCTTAATATCTTTCTTAGATGAGTCGGAAGTCAAATTATTTTAATGCAGTTTTGTTCCAAAGATTGAGTGAATTCTAAAAACACCTTTATAATTGAAATGGGGCAATTTTTGACGAAGATATGGCCATTTATTTCAAGGTTGACCCTATTTAATGCTTTCCATATATTTTCTATTTATCGAAGAATATCCCTTAATATCTTTCTTAGATGAGTCGGAAGTCAAATTATTTTAATGCAGTTTTGTTCCAAAGATTGAGTGAATTCTAAAAACACCTTTATAATTGAAATGGGGCAATTTTTGACGAAGATATGGCCATTTATTTCAAGGTAGACCCTATTTAATGCTTTCCATATATTTTATTTTTATCGAATATCCCTTAATATCTTTCTTAGATGAGTCGGAAGTCAAATTATTTTAATGCAGTTTTGTTCCAAGATCGAGTCAATTCTAAAAACACCTTTATAATTGAAATGGGGCAGTTTTTGACGAAGATATGGCCATTTATTTCAAGGTAGAGCCTATTTAATGCTTTCCATATATTTTCTATTTATCGAAGAATATCCCTTAATATCTTTCTTAGATGAGTCGGAAGTCAAATTACTTAAATGCAGTTTTGTTCCAAAGATCAAGTGAATTCTAAAAACACCTTTATAATTGAAATGGGCCAATTTTTGACGAAGATATGGCCCTTTATTTCAAGGGTGACCCTATTTAATGTTTGGCTTATATTTTCTATTAATCGAAGAATATCCCTTAATATCTTTCTTAGGTGAGTCGGAAGTCAAATTATTTTAATGCAGTTTTGTTTCAAAGATTGAGTGAAATCTTAAATAACCTTTATAATTGAAATGGGGCAATTTTTGACGAAGATATGGCCATTTATTTCAAGGTAGACCCTATATAATACTTTTCAATATATTTTCTGTTAATCAAAGAATTTCCCTTAATATCTTTTTTAGATGAGTCGGAAGTCAAATTATTTTAATGCTGTTTTGTTTTCAAAGGTCAAGCGAATTCTAAAAACACCTTTATAATTGAAATGGGGCAGTTTTTGACGAAGATATGGCCATTTATTTCAAGGTAGAGCCTATTTAATGCTTTCCATATATTTTCTATTAATCGAAGAATATCCCTTAATATCTTTCTTAGATGAGTCGGAAGTCAAATTATTTTAATGCAGTTTTGTTCCAAAGATCGAGTGAAATCTTAAAACACCTTTATAATTGAAATGGGGCAATTTTTGACGAAGATATGGCCATTTATTTCAAGGTTGACCCTATTTAATATTTGGCTTATATTTTCTATTAATCGAAGAATATCCCTTAATATCTTTCTTAGATGAGTCGAAAGTCGAATTATTTTAATGCAGTTTTGTTTCATAGATCGAGCGAATTCTAAAAACACCTTTATAATTGAAATGGGGCAATTTTTGACGAAGATATGGCCATTTATTTCAAGGTTGACCCTATTTAATGTTTGGCTTATATTTTCTATTAATCAAAGAGTATCCCTTAATATCTTTCTTAGATGAGTAGGAAGTCAAATTATTTTAATGCAGTTTTGTTCCAAAGATCGAGTGAATTCTAAAAACACCTTTATAATTGAAATGGGGCAATTTTTGACGAAGATATGGCCATTTATTTCAAGGTAGACCCTATTTAATGCTTTCCAAATATTTTCTGTTAATTCTAAAAACACCTTTATAATTGAAATGGGGCAATTTTTTACGAAGATATGGCCATTTATTTCAAGGTAGACCCTATTTAATGTTTGGCTTATATTTTCTATTAATCGAAGAATATCCCTTAATATCTTTCTTAGATGAGTCGGAAGTCAAATTATTTTAATGCAGTTTTGTTCCAAAGATCGAGTGAATTCTAAAAACACCTTTATAATTGAAATGGGGTAATTTTTGACGAAGATATGGCCATTTATTTCAAGGTAGACCATATTTAATGTTTGGCTTATATTTTCTATTAATCGAAGAATATCCCTTAATATCTTTCTTAGATGAGTCGGAAGTCAAATTATTTTAATGCAGTTTTGTTCCAAAGATCGAGTGAAATCTTAAAACACCTTTATAATTGAAATGGGGCAATTTTTGACGAAGATATGGCCATTTATTTCAAGGTTGACCCTATTTAATGTTTGGCTTATATTTTCTATTAATCGAAGACTATCTCTTAATATCTTTCTTAGATGAGTCGAAAGTCGAATTATTTTAATGCAGTTTTGTTTTAAAGATCGAGTGAATTCTAAAAACACCTTTATAATTGAAATGGGGCAATTTTTGACGAAGATATGGCCATTTATTTCAAGGTTGACCCTATTTAATGTTTGGCTTATATTTTCTATTAATCGAAGAGTATCCCTTAATATCTTTCTTAGATGAGTAGGAAGTCAAATTATTTTAATGCAGTTTTGTTCCAAAGATCGAGTGAATTCTAAAAACACCTTTATAATTGAAATGGGGCAATTTTTGACGAAGATATGGCCATTTATTTCAAGGTAGACCCTATTTAATGCTTTCCATATATTTTCTGTTAATTCTAAAAACACCTTTATAATTGAAATGGGGCAATTTTTGACGAAGATATGGCCATTTATTTCAAGGTTGACCCTATTTAATGTTTGGCTTATATTTTCTATTAATCGAAGAATATCCCTTAATATCTTTCTTAGATGAGTCGGAAGTCAAATTATTTTAATGCAGTTTTGTTCCAAAGATCGAGTGAATTCTAAAAACACCTTTATAATTGAAATGGGGCAATTTTTGACGAAGATATGGCCATTTATTTCAAGGTAGACCCTATTTAATGTTTGGCTTATATTTTCTATTAATCGAAGAATATCCCTTAATATCTTTCTTAGATGAGTCGGAAGTCAAATTATTTTAATGCAGTTTTGTTCCAAAGATCGAGTGAATTCTAAAAACACCTTTATAATTGAAATGAGGCAATTTTTGACGAAGATATGGCCATTTATTTCAAGGTAGACCCTATTTAATGCTTTCCATATATTTTCTGTTAATTCTAAAAACACCTTTATAATTGAAATGGGGCAATTTTTGACGAAGATATGGCCATTTATTTCAAGGTAGACCCTATTTAATGTTTGGCTTATATTTTCTATTAATCGAAGAATATCCCTTAATATCTTTCTTAGATGAGTCGAAAGTCAAATTATTTTAATGCAGTTTTGTTCCAAAGATCGAGTGAATTCTAAAAACACCTTTATAATTGAAATGGGGCAGTTTTTGACGAAGATATGGCCATTTATTTCAAGGTAGAGCCTATTTAATGCTTTCCATATATTTTCCATTTATCGAAGAATATCCCTTAATATCTTTCTTAGATGAGTCAGAAGTCAAATTATTTTAATGCAGTTTGGTTCCAAAGATCGAGTGATTCTAAAAACACCTTTTATAATTGAAATGGGGCAATTTTTGACGAAGATATGGCCATTTATTTCAAGGTAGACCCTATATAATACTTTTCAATATATTTTCTGTTAATCAAAGAATTTCCCTTAATATCTTTTTTAGATGAGTCGGAAGTCAAATTATTTTAATGCTGTTTTGTTTTCAAAGGTCAAGCGAATTCTAAAAACACCTTTATAATTGAAATGGGGCAGTTTTTGACGAAGATATGGCCATTTATTTCAAGGTAGAGCCTATTTAATGCTTTCCATATATTTTCCATTTATCGAAGAATATCCCTTAATATCTTTCTTAGATGAGTCAGAAGTCAAATTATTTTAATGCAGTTTTGTTCCAAAGATCTAGTGAAATCTCAAAACACCTTTATAATTGAAATGGGGCAATTTTTGACGAAGATATGGCCATTTATTTCAAGGTTGACCCTATTTAATGTTTGGCTTATATTTTCTAATAATCGAAGAATATCCCTTAATATCTTTCTTAGATGAGTCGGAAGTCAAATTATTTTACTGCAGTTTTGTTCCAAAGATCGAGTGAATTCTAAAAACACCTTTATAATTGAAATGGGGCAATTTTTGACGAAGATATGGCCATTTATTTCAAGGTTGACCCTATTTAATGTTTGGCTTATATTTTCTATTAATCAAAGAGTATCCCTTAATATCTTTCTTAGATGAGTAGGAAGTCAAATTATTTTAATGCAGTTTTGTTCCAAAGATCGAGTGAATTCTAAAAACACCTTTATAATTGAAATGGGGCAATTTTTGACGAAGATATGGCCATTTATTTCAAGGTAGACCCTATTTAATGCTTTCCATATATTTTCTGTTAATTCTAAAAACACATTTATAATTGAAATGGGGCAATTTTTGACGAAGATATGGCCATTTATTTCAAGGTAGACCCTATTTAATGTTTGGCTTATATTTTCTATTAATCGAAGAATATCCCTTAATATCTTTCTTAGATGAGTCGGAAGTCAAATTATTTTAATGCAGTTTTGTTCCAAAGATCGAGTGAATTCTAAAAACACCTTTATAATTGAAATGGGGCAATTTTTGACGGAGATATGGCCATTTATTTCAAGGTATACCCTATTTAATACTTTCCATATATTTTCTGTTAATCAAAGAATATCCCTTAATATCTTTTCTAGATGAGTCGGAAGTCAAATTATTTTAATGCAGTTTTGTTCCAAAGATCGAGTGAATTCTAAAAACACCTTTATAATTGAAATGGGGCAATTTTTGACGAAGATATGGCCATTTATTTCAAGGTTGACCCTATTTAATGCTTTCCATATATTTTCTATTAATCGAAGACTATCTCTTAATATCTTTCTTAGATGAGTCGAAAGTCGAATTATTTTAATGCAGTTTTGTTTTAAAGATCGAGTGAATTCTAAAAACACCTTTATAATTGAAATGGGGCAATTTTTGACGAAGATATGGCCATTTATTTCAAGGTTGACCCTATTTAATGTTTGGCTTATATTTTCTATTAATCGAAGAGTATCCCTTAATATCTTTCTTAGATGAGTAGGAAGTCAAATTATTTTAATGCAGTTTTGTTCCAAAGATCGAGTGAATTCTAAAAACACCTTTATAATTGAAATGGGGCAATTTTTGACGAAGATATGGCCATTTATTTCAAGGTAGACCCTATTTAATGCTTTCCATATATTTTCTGTTAATTCTAAAAACACCTTTATAATTGAAATGGGGCAATTTTTGACGAAGATATGGCCATTTATTTCAAGGTTGACCCTATTTAGTGTTTGGCTTATATTTTCCATTAATCGAAGAGTATCCCTTAATATCTTTCTTAGATGAGTAGGAAGTCAAATTATTTTAATGCAGTTTTGTTCCAAAGATCGAGTGAATTCTAAAAACACCTTTATAATTGAAATGGGGCAATTTTTGACGAAGATATGGCCATTTATTTCAAGGTAGACCCTATTTAATGTTTGGCTTATATTTTCTATTTATCGAAGAATATCCCTTAATATCTTTCTTAGATGAGTCGGAAGTCAAATTATTTTAATGCAGTTTTGTTCCAAAGATCGAGTGAATTCTAAAAACACCTTTTTAAATGAAATGGGGCAATTTTTGACGAAGATATGGCCATTTATTTCAAGGTAGACCCTATTTAATGCTTTCCATATATTTTCTGTTAATTCTAAAAACACCTTTATAATTGAAATGGGGCAATTTTTGACGAAAATATGGCCATTTATTTCAAGGTAGACCCTATTTAATGTTTGGCTTATATTTTCTATTAATCGAAGAATATCCCTTAATATCTTTCTTAGATGAGTCGAAAGTCAAATTATTTTAATGCAGTTTTGTTCCAAAGATCGAGTGAATTCTAAAAACACCTTTATAATTGAAATGGGGCAATTTTTGACGAAGATATGGCCATTTATTTCAAGGTAGACCCTATTTAATGTTTGCCTTATATTTTCTATTAATCGAAGAATATCCCTTAATATCTTTCTTAGATGAGTCGGAAGTCAAATTATTTTAATGCAGTTTTGTTCCAAAGATCGAGTGAATTCTAAAAACACCTTTATAATTGAAATGGGGCAATTTTTGACGAAGATATGGCCATTTATTTCAAGGTAGACCCTATTTAATGCTTTCCATATATTTTCTATTTATCGAAGAATATCCCTTAATATCTGTCTTACATGAGTCGGTAGTCAAATAATTTTAATGCAGTTTTGTTTCAAAGATCGAGTGAATTCTAAAAACACCTTTATAATTGAAATGGAGCAATTTTTGACGAAGATATGTCCATTTATTTCAAGGTAGACCCTACTTAATACTTTCCATATATTTTCTATTTATCGAAGAATATTCCTCAATACCTTTCTTAGATGAGTCGGAAGTCAAATTATTTTAATGCAGTTTTGTTCCAAAGATCGAGTGAATTCTAAAAACACCTTTATAATTGAAATGGGGCAATTTTTGATGAAGATATAGCCATTTATTTCAAGGTAGACCCTATTTAATACTTTCCATATATTTTCTGTTAATCAAAGAATATCCCTTAAGATCTTTCTTAGATGAGTCGGAAGTCAATTTATTTTAACGCAGTTTTGTTTCAAAGATCGAGTGAATTCTAAAAACACCTTTATAATTGAAATGGGGCAATTTTTGACGAAGATATGGCCATTTATTTCAAGGTTGACCCTATTTAATGCTTTCCATATATTTTCTATTCATCGAAGAATATCCCTTAATATCTTTCTTAGATGAGTCGGAAGTCAAAATATTTTAAAGCAGTTTTGTTCCAACGATCGAGTGAATTCTTAAAACACCTTTATAATTGAAATGGGGCAGTTTTTGACGAAGATATGGCCATTTATTTCAAGGTTGACCCCTATTTAATGTTTGGCTTATATTTTCTATTAATCGAAGAATATCCCTTAATATCTTTCTTAGATGAGTCGGAAGTCGAAATATTTTAATGCAGTTTTGTTTCAAAGATCGAGTGAATTCTAAAAACACCTTTATAATTGAAATGGGGCAATTTTTGACGAAGATATGGCCATTTATTTCAAGGTAGACCCTATTTAATGCTTTCCATATATTTTCTATTTATCGAAGAATATCCCTTAATATCATTCTTCGATGAGTCGGAAGTCAAATTATTTTAATGCAGTTTTGTTCCAGAGATCGAGTGAATTCTAAAAACACCTTTAGAATTGAAATGGGGTAATTTTAGACGAAGATATGGCCATTTATTTCAAGGTTGACCCTATTTAATGTTTGGCTTATATTTTCTATTAATCAAAGAATATCCCTTTATATCTTTCTTAGATGAGTCGGAAGTCAAATTATTTTAATGCAGTTTTATTCCAAAGATTGAGTGAATTCTAAAAACACCTTTATAATTGAAATGGAGCAATTTTTGATGAAGATATGGCCATTTATTTCAAGGTAGACCCTATTTAATACTTTCCATATATTTTCTATTTATCGAAGAATATCCCTTAATACCTTTCTTAGATGAGTCGGAAGTCAAATTATTTTAATACAGTTTTGTTTCAAAGATCGAGTGAATTCTAAAAACACCTTTATAATTGAAATGGGGCAATTTTTGACGAAGATATGGCCATTTATTTCAAGGTTGACCCTATTTAATGCTTTCCATATATTTTCTATTTATCAAAGAATATCCCTTAATATCTTTCTTAGATGAGTCGGAAGTCAAATTATTTTAATGCAGTTTTGTTCCAAAGATTGAGTGAATTCTAAAAACACCTTTATAATTGAAATGGGGCAATTTTTGACGAAGATATGGCCATTTATTTCAAGGTAGACCCTATTCAATGCTTTCCATATATTTTCTATTTATCGAAGAATATCCCTTAATACCTTTCTTAGATGAGTCGGAAGTCAAATTATTTTAATGCAGTTTTGTTTCAAAGATCGAGTGAATTCTAAAAACACCTTTATAATTGAAAATGGGGGCAATTTTTGACGAAGATATGGCCATTTATTTCAAGGTAGACCCTATTTAATGCTTTCCATATATTTTCTATTTATCGAAAGAATATCCCTTAATATCTTTCTTAGCTGAGTCGGAAGTCAAATTATTTTAAATGCAGTTTTGTTCCGAAGATTGAGTGAATTCTAAAAACACCTTTATAATTGAAATGGGGCAATTTTTGACGAAGATATAGCCATTTATTTCAAGGTAGACCCTATTTAATACTTTCCGTATATTTTCTGTTAATCAAAAAATATCCCTTTATATCTTTCTTAGATAAGTTGGAAGTCAAATTATTTTAATGCAGTTTTGTTTTAAAGATCGAGCGAATTCTAAAAACACCTTTATAATTAAAATGGGGCAATTTTTAACGAAGATATGGCCATTTATTTCAAGGTTGACCCTATTTAATGTTTGGCTTATATTTTCTATTAATCAAAGAAAATCCCTTAATATCTTTCTTAGATGAGTCGGAAGTCAAATTATTTTAATGCAGTTTTGTTCCAAAGGTCGAGTGAATTCTAAAAACACCTTTATAATTGAAATGGGCCAATTTTTGACGAAGATATGGCCATTTATTTCAAGGTAGACCCTATATAATACTTTCAATA
>NW_025063398.1:0-125963 GCF_018153295.1 Drosophila grimshawi
AATGCTTTCCATATATTTTCTATTTATCGAAGAATATCCCTTAATATCTTTCTTAGATGAGTCGGAAGTCAAATTATTTTAATGCAGTTTTGTTCCAAAGATCGAGTGAATTCTAAAAACACCTTTATTATTGAAATGGGGCAATTTTTGACGAAGATATGGCCATTTATTTCAAGGTAGACCCTATTTAATGCTTTCCATATATTTTCTATTTATCGAAGAATATCCCTTAATATCTTTCTTAGATGAGTCGGAAGTCAAATTATTTTAATGCAGTTTTGTCCCAAAGAATTGTAAAACACCTTATAATTGAAATGGGGCAATTTTTTTTGAAGATATGGCCATTTATTTCAAGGTAGACCCTATTTAATGCTTTCCATATATTTTCTATTAATCGAAGAATATCCCTTAATATCTTTCTTAGATGAGTCGGAAGTCAAATTATTTTAATGCAGTTTTGTTTCAAAGATTGAGTGAATTCTAAAAACACCTTTATAATTGAAATGGGGCAATTTTTGACGAAGATATGGCCATTTATTTCAAGGTTAGACCCTATTTAATGCTTTCCTTATATTTTCTATTAATCGAAGAATATCTCTTAATATCTTTCTTAGATGAGTCGGAAGTCAAATTATTTTAATGCAGTTTTGTTCCAAAGATTGAGTGAATTCTAAAAACACCTTTATAATTGAAATGGGGCAATTTTTGACGAAGATATGGCCATTTATTTCAAGGTAGAGCCTATTTAATGCTTTCCATATATTTTCTATTTATCGAAGAATATCCCTTAATATCTTTCTTAGATGAGTCGGAAGTCAAATTATTTTAATGCAGTTTTGTTCCAAAGTTTGAGAGAATTCTAAAACAGCTTTATAATTGAAATGGGGCAATTTGAGACGAAGATATGGCCATTTATTTCAAGGTTGACCCTATTTAATGCTTTGCATATATTTTCTATTAATCGAAGAATATCTCTTAATATCTTTCTGAGATGAGTCGGAAGTCAAATTATTTTAATGCAGTTTTTGTTCCAAAGATTGATTGAATTCTAAAAACACCTTTATAATTGAAATGGGGCAATTTTTGACGAAGATATGGCCATTTATTTCAAGGTAGACCCTATTTAATGCTTTCCATATATTTTCTATTTATCGAAGAATATCCCTTAATATCGTTCTTAGATGAGTCGGAAGTCAAATTATTTTAATGCAGTTTTGTTTCGAAGATTGTGTGAATTCTAAAAACACCTTAATAATTGAAATGGGGAAATTTGAGACAAAGATATGGCCATTTATTTCAAGGTTGACCCTATTTAATGTTTGCCTTATATTTTCTATTAATCGAAGAATATCTCTTAATATCTTTCTTAGATGAGTCGGAAGTCAAATTATTTTAATGCAGTTTTGTTCCAAAGATCGATTGAATTCTAAAAACACATTTATAATTGAAATGGGGCAATTTTGGACAAAGATATCCCCATTTATTTCAAGGTAGAGGTTATTTAATGCTTTCCATATATCCCTTAATATCTTTCTTAGATGAGTCGGAAGTCAAATAATTTTAATGCAGTTTTGTTCCAAAGATCGAGTGAATTCTAAAAACACCTTTATACTTGAAATGGGGCAATTTTTGACGAAGATATGGCAATTTATTTCAAGGTTGACCCTATTTAATGCTTTCCATATATTTTCTATTTATCGAAGAATATCCCTTAATATCTTTCTTAGATGAGTCGGAAGTCAAATTATTTGAATGCAGTTTCGTTTCGAAGATCGAGCGAATTCTAAAAACACCTTTATAATTGAAATGGGGCAATTTTTGACGAAGATATGGCCATTTATTTCAAGGTAGACCCTATTTAATGCTTTCCATATATTTTCTATTAATCGAAGAGTATCCCTTTATATCTTTCTTAGATGACTCTGAAGTCAAATTGTTTTAATGCAGTTTTGTTCCAAAGATCGAGCCAATTCTAAAAATACCTTTATATTCGAAATGGGGCAATTTTTGACGAAGATATAGCCATTTATTTCAAGGTTGACCCTATTTAATGCTTTCCACATATTTTCTATTAATCGAAGAATATCCCTTTATATCTTTCTTAGATGAGTCGGACGTCAAATTATTTTAATGCAGTTTTGTTTCAAAGATCAAGTTAATTCTAAAAACACCTTTATAATTTAAATGGGGCAATTTGAGACAAAGATATGGCCATTTATTTCAAGGTTGACCCTATTTAATGTTTGGCTTATATTTTCTATTAATCGAAGAATATCACTTAATATCTTTCTTAGATGAGTCGGAAGTCAAATTATTTTAATGCAGTTTTGTTTCAAAGATCAAGTGAATTCTAAAAACACCTTTATAATTAAAATGGGGCAATTTTTGACGAAGATATGGCCATTTATTTCAAGGTTGACCCTATTTAATGTTTGGCTTATATTTTCTATTAATCGAAGAATATCTCTTAATATCTTTCTTAGATGAGTCGGAAGTCAAATTATTTTAATGCAGTTTTGTTCCAAAGATCGAGCGAATTCTAAAAACATCTTTATTATTGAAATGGGGCAATTTTTGACGAAGATATGGCCATTTATTTCAAGGTAGACCCTATTTAATGCTTTCCACATATTTTCTATTAATCGAAGAATATCCCTTAATATCTTTCTTAGATGAGTCGAAAGTCAAATTATTTTAATGCAGCTTTGTTCCAAAGAATTGTAAAAACACCTTTATAATTGAAATGGGGCAATTTTTTTTGAAGATATGGCCATTTATTTCAAGGTAGACCCTATTTAATGCTTTCCATATATTTTCTATTTATCGAAGAATATCCCTTAATATCTTTCTTAGACGAGTCGGAAGTCAAATTATTTTAATGCAGTTTTGTTTCAAAGATTGAGTGAATTCTAAAAACAGCTTCATAATTGAAATGGGGCAATTTTTGACAAAGATATGGCTATTTATTTCAAGGTAGACCCTATAGAATGCTTTCCATATATTTTCTGTTAATCAACAATATCCCTTAATATCTTTCTTAGATGAGTCGGAAGTCAAATTATTTTAATGTAGTTTTGTTCCAAAGATTGAGTGAATTCTAAAAACACCTTTATAATTGAAATGGGGCAATTTGAGACAAAGATATGGCCATTTATTTCAAGGTTGACCCTATAGAAAGCTTTCCATATATTTTCAATTTATCGAAGAATATCCCTTAATATCTTTCTTACATGAGTCGGAAGTCAAATTATTTTAATGCAGTTTTGTTTCAAATATTGAGTGAATTCTAAAAACACCTTTATAATTGAAATAGGGCAATTTGAGACAAAGATATGGCCATTTATTTCAAGGTTGACCCTATAGAAAGCTTTCCATATATTTTCAATTTATCGAAGAATATCCCTTAATATCTTTCTTAGACGAGTCGGAAGTCAAATTATTTTAATGCAGTTTTGTTGCAAAGTTCGATTGACATCTAAAATCACCTTTATATTTGAAATGGGGCAATTTTGGACGAAGATATGGCCATTTATTTCAAGGTAGACCCTATAGAATGCTTTCCATATATTTTCTATTTATCGAAGAATATCCCTTAATATCTTTCTTAGATGAGTCGGAAGTCAAATTATTTTAATGCAGTTTTGTTCCAAAGATCGAGCGAATTCTAAAAACATCTTTATAATTGAAATGGGGCAATTTTAGACGAAGATATGGCCATTTATTTCAAGGTTGACCCTATTTAATGCTTTCCATATATTTTCTATTAATCGAAGAATATCTCTTAATATCTTTCTTAGATGAGTCGGAAGTCAAATTATTTTAATGCAGTTTTGTTCCAAAGATCAAGTGAATTCTAAAAACACCTTTATAATTGAAATGGGGCAATTTGAGACAAAGATATGGCCATTTATTTCAAGGTTGACCCTATTTAATGTTTGGCTTATATTTTCTATTAATCGAAGAATATCTCTTAATATCTCTCTTAGATGAGTCGGAAGTCAAATTATTTTAATGCAGTTTTGTTCCAAAGATCGAGCGAATTCTAAAAACATCTTTATAATTGAAATGGGGCAATTTTAGACGAAGATATGGCCATTTATTTCAAGGTAGACCCTATTTAATGCTTTCCATATATTTTCTATTAATCGAAGAATATCTCTTAATATCTTTCTGAGATGAGTCGGAAGTCAAATTATTTTAATGCAGTTTTGTTCCAAAGATTGAGTGAATTCTAAAAACACCTTTATATTTGAAATGGGGCAATTTGAGACAAAGATATGGCCATTTATTTCAAGGTTGACCCAATTTAATGTTTGGCTTATATTTTCTATTAATCGAAGAATATCTCTTAATATCTTTCTTAGATGAGTCGGAAGTCAAATTATTTTAATGCAGTTTTGTTTCAAAGATTGAATGAATTCTAAAAACAGCTTTATATTTGAAATGGGGCAATTTTTGACGAAGATATGGCCATTTATTTCAAGGTAGACCCTATAGAATGCTTTCCATATATTTTCTGTTAATCAACAATATCCCTTAATATCTTTCTTAGATGAGTCGGAAGTCAAATTATTTTAATGCAGTTTTGTTCCAAAGTTTGAGTGAATTCTAAAAACAGCTTTATAATTGAAATGAGGCAATTTGAGACGAAGATATGGCCATTTATTTCCAGGTTGACCCTATTTAAAGTTTGGCTAATATTTTCTATTAATCGAAGAATATCTCTTAATATCTTTCTGAGATGAGTCGGAAGTCAAATTATTTTAATGCAGTTTTGTTCCAAATATTGAGTGAATTCTAAAAACACCTTTATAATTGAAATGGGGCAATTTGAGACAAAGATATGGCCATTTATTTCAAGGTTGACCCTATAGAATGCTTTCCATATATTTTCAATTTATCGAAGAATATCCCTTAATATCTTTCTTACATGAGTCGGAAGTCAAATTATTTTAATGCAGTTTTGTTCCAAAGTTTGAGTGAATTCTAAAAACACCTTTATAATTGAAATGGGGCAATTTGAGACGAAGATATGGCCATTTATTTCAAGGTTGACCCTATTTAATGTTTGCCTTATATTTTCTATTAATCGAAGAATATCTCTTAATATCTTTCTTAGATGAGTCGGAAGTCAAATTATTTTAATGCAGTTTTGTTCCAAAGATCGAGTGAATTCTAAAAACACCTTTATAATTGAAATGGGGCAATTTTGGACGAAGATATGGCCATTTATTTCAAGGTAGACCCTATTTAATGCTTTCCATATATTTTCTTTTATCGAAGAATATCCCTTAATATCTTTCTTAGATGAGTCGGAAGTCAAATTATTTTAATGCAGTTTTGTTCCAAAGATTGAGTGAATTCTAAAAACACCTTTATAATTGAAATGGGGCAATTTTTGACGAAGATATGGCCATTTATTTCAAGGTTGACCCTATTTAATGCTTTCCATATATTTTCTATTTATCGAAGAATATCCCTTAATATCTTTTTAGTCTTAGATGAGTCGGAAGTCAAATTATTTTAATGCAGTTTTGTTTCAAAGATCAAGCGAATTCTAAAAACACCTTTATAATTGAAATGGGGCAATTTTTGACGAAGATATGGCCATTTATTTCAAGGTTGACCCTATTTAATGCTTTCCATATATTTTCTATTAATCGAAGAATATCCCTTAATATCTTTCTTAGATGAGTCGGAAGTCAAATTATTTTAATGCAGTTTTGTTCCAAAGATCGAGCGAATTCTAAAAACATCTTTATAATTGAAATGGGGCAATTTTTGACGAAGATATGGCCATTTATTTCAAGGTAGACCCTATTTAATGCTTTCCATATATTTTCTATTTAATCGAAGAATATCCCTTAATATCTTTCTTAGATGAGTCGGAAGTCAAATTATTTTAATGCAGTTTTGTTTCAAAAATAGAGTGAATTCTAAAAACACCTTTATAATTGAAATGGGGCAATTTTTGACGAAGATATGGCCATTTATTTCAAGGTTGACCCTATTTAATGTTTGGCTAATAGTTTCTATTAATCGAAGAATATCTCTTAATATCTTTCTTAGATGAGTCGGAAGTCAAATTATTTTAATGCAGTTTTGTTCCAAAGATCACGTAAATTCTAAAAACACCTTTATAATTTGAAATGGGGCAATTTGAGACAAAGATATGGCCATTTATTTCAAGGTTGACCCTATTTAATGCTTTCCATTTATTTTCTATTAATCGAAGAATATCCCTTAATATCTTTCTTAGATGAGTCGGAAGTCAAATTATTTTAATGCAGTTTTGTTGCAAAGTTCGACTGAATTCTAAAAACACCTTTATAATTGAAATGGGGCAATTTTTTTTGAAGATATGGCCATTTATTTCAAGGTAGACCCTATTTAATGCTTTCCATATATTTTCTATTTATCGAAGAATATCCCTTAATATCTTTCTTAGACGAGTCGGAAGTCAAATTATTTTAATGCAGTTTTGTTTCAAAGATTGAGTGAATTCTAAAAACACCTTTATAATTGAAATGGGGCAATTTTTGACGAAGATATGGCCATTTATTTCAAGGTAGACCCTATAGAATGCTTTCCATATATTTTCTGTTAATCAACAATATCCCTTAATATCTTTCTTAGATGAGTCGGAAGTCAAATTATTTTAATGTAGTTTTGTTCCAAAGATTGAGTGAATTCTAAAAACACCTTTATAATTGAAATGGGGCAATTTGAGACAAAGATATGGCCATTTATTTCAAGGTTGACCCTATAGAAAGCTTTCCATATATTTTCAATTTATCGAAGAATATCCCTTAATATCTTTCTTACATGAGTCGGAAGTCAAATTATTTTAATGCAGTTTTGTTTCAAATATTGAGTGAATTCTAAAAACTCCTTTATAATTGAAATAGGGCAATTTTTGACGAAGATATGGCCATTTATTTCAAGGTTGACCCTATAGAAAGCTTTCCATATATTTTCAATTTATCGAAGAATATCCCTTAATATCTTTCTTAGACGAGTCGGAAGTCAAATTATTTTAATGCAGTTTTGTTGCAAAGTTCGATTGACATCTAAAATCACCTTTATAATTGAAATGGGGCAATTTTTGACGAAGATATGGCCATTTATTTCAAGGTAGACCCTATAGAATGCTTTCCATATATTTTCTATTTATCGAAGAATATCCCTTAATATCTTTCTTAGATGAGTCGGAAGTCAAATTATTTTAATGCAGTTTTGTTCCAAAGATCGAGCGAATTCTAAAAACATCTTTATAATTGAAATGGGGCAATTTTTTACGAAATTATGGCCATTTATTTCAAGGTAGACCCTATTTAATGCTTTCCATATATTTTCTATTAATCGAAGAATATCTCTTAATATCTTTCTTAGATGAGTCGGAAGTCAAATTATTTTAATGCAGTTTTGTTCCAAAGATCAAGTGAATTCTAAAAACACCTTTGAATTTGAAATGGGGCAATTTGAGACAAAGATATGGCCATTTATTTCAAGGTTGACCCTATTTAATGTTTGGCTTATATTTTCTATTAATCGAAGAATATCTCTTAATATCTTTCTTAGATGAGTCGGAAGTCAAATTATTTTAATGCAGTTTTGTTCCAAAGATCGAGCGAATTCTAAAAACATCTTTATAATTGAAATGGGGCAATTTTAGACGAAGATATGGCCATTTATTTCAAGGTAGAGCCTATTTAATGCTTTCCATATATTTTCTATTAATCGAAGAATATCTCTTAATATCTTTCTGAGATGAGTCGGAAGTCAAATTATTTTAATGCAGTTTTGTTCCAAAGATCAAGTGAATTCTAAAAACACCTTTATATTTGAAATGGGGCAATTTGAGACAAAGATATGGCCATTTATTTCAAGGTTGACCCTATTTAATGTTTGGCTTATATTTTCTATTAATCGAAGAATATCTCTTAATATCTTTCTTAGATGAGTCGGAAGTCAAATTATTTTAATGCAGTTTTGTTTCAAAGATTGAATGAATTCTAAAAACAGCTTTATATTTGAAATGGGGCAATTTTTGACGAAGATATGGCCATTTATTTCAAGGTAGACCCTATAGAATGCTTTCCATATATTTTCTGTTAATCAACAATATCCCTTAATATCTTTCTTAGATGAGTCGGAAGTCAAATTATTTTAATGCAGTTTTGTTCCAAAGATTGAGTGAATTCTAAAAACAGCTTTATAATTGAAATGGGGCAATTTGAGACGAAGATATGGCCATTTATTTCAAGGTTGACCCTATTTAAAGTTTGGCTTATATTTTCTATTAATCGAAGAATATCTCTTAATATCTTTCTGAGATGAGTCGGAAGTCAAATTATTTTAATGCAGTTTTGTTCCAAATATTGAGTGAATTCTAAAAACACCTTTATAATTGAAATGGGGCAATTTGAGACAAAGATATGGCCATTTATTTCAAGGTTGACCCTATAGAATGCTTTCCATATATTTTTAATTTATCGAAGAATATCCCTTAATATCTTTCTTACATGAGTCGGAAGTCAAATTATTTTAATGCAGGTTTGTTCCAAAGTTTGAGTGAATTCTAAAAACAGCTTTATAATTGAAATGAGGCAATTTGAGACGAAGATATGGCCATTTATTTCAAGGTTGACCCTATTTAATGTTTGCCTTTTATTTTCTATTAATCTAAGAATATCTCTTAATATCTTTCTTAGCTGAGTCGGAAGTCAAATTATTTTAATGCAGTTTTGTTGCAAAGATCAAGTGAATTCTAAAAACATATTTATAATTAAAATGGGGGAATTTGAGACGAAGATATGGCCATTTATTTCAAGGTAGACCCTATTTATTGCTTTCCATATATTTTCTGTTAATCAACAATATCCCTTAATATCTTTCTTAGATGAGTCGGAAGTCAAATTATTTTAATGCAGTTTTGTTCCAAAGATTGAGTGAATTCTAAAAACATATTTATAATTGAAATGGGGCAGTTTTTGACGAAGATATGGCCATTTATTTCAAGGTAGACCCTATTTATTGCTTTCCCATATATTTTCTGTTAATCAACAATATCCCTTAATATCTTTCTTAGATGAGTCGGAAGTCAAATTATTTTAATGCAGTTTTGTTCCAAAGATTGAGTGAATTCTAAAATCGCCTTTATATTTGAAATGGGGCAATTTTGGACGAAGATATGGCCATTTATTTCAAGGTAGACCCTATAGAATGCTTTCCATATATTTTCTGTTAATCAACAATATCCCTTAATATCTTTCTTAGATGAGTCGGAAGTCAAATTATTTTAATGCAGTTTTGTTCCAAAGATTGAGTGAATTCTAAAAACACCTTTATAATTGAAATGGGGCAATTTGAGACGAAGATATGGCCATTTATTTCAAGGTAGAGGCTATTTAATGCTTTCCATATATTTTCTATTTATCGAAGAATATCCCTTAATATCTTTCTTAGATGAGTCGGAAGTCAAATTATTTTAATGCAGTTTTGTTCCAAAGATCGAGCGAATTCTAAAAACATCTTTATAATTGAAATGGGGCAATTTTTGACGAAGATATGGCCATTTATTTCAAGGTAGACCCTATTTAATGCTTTCCATATATTTTCTATTTATCGAAGAATATCCCTTAATATCGTTCTTAGATGAGTCAGAAGTCAAATTATTTTAATGCAGTTTTGTTTCAAAAATCGATTGAATTCTAAAAACACCTTTATAATTGAAATGGGGCAATTTTTGACGAAGATATGGCCATTTATTTCAAGGTAGAGGCTATTTAATGCTTTCCATATATTTTCTATTTATCGAAGAATATCCCTTAATATCTTTCTTAGATGAGTCGGAAGTCAACTAAGTTTAATGCAGTTTTGTTCCAAAGATCAAGTGAATTTTAAAAACACCTTTATACTTGAAGTGGGGCAATTTTTGACGAAGATATGGCCATTTATTTCAAGGTAGACCCTATTTAATGCTTTCCATATATTTTCTATTTATCGAAGAATATCCCTTAATATCTTTCTTAGATGAGTCGGAAGTCAAATTATTTTAATGCAGTTTTGTTCCAAAGATCGAGCGAATTCTAAAAACACCTTTATAATTGAAATGGGGCAATTTTTGACGAAGATATGGCCATTTATTTCAAGGTAGACCCTATTTAATGCTTTCCATATATTTTCTATTTATCGAAGAATATCCCTTAATATCGTTCTTAGATGAGTCGGAAGTCAAATTATTTTAATGCAGTTTTGTTTCAAAAATCGATTGAATTCTAAAAACACCTTTATAATTGAAATGGGGCAATTTTTGACGAAGATATGGCCATATATTTCAAGGTAGAGGCTATTTAATGCTTTCCATATATTTTCTATTTATCGAAGAATATCCCTTAATATCTTTCTTAGATGAGTCGGAAGTCAACTAAGTTTAATGCAGTTTTGTTCCAAAGATGAAGCGAATTCTAAAAACACCTTTATACTTGAAGTGGGGCAATTTTTGACGAAGATATGGCCATTTATTTCAAGGTAGAGGCTATTTAATGCTTTCCATATATTTTCTATTTATCGAAGAATATCCCTTAATATCTTTCTTAGATGAGTCGGAAGTCAAATTATTTTAATGCAGTTTCGTTTCAAAGATCAAGCGAATTCTAAAAACACCTTTATAATTGAAATGGGGCAATTTTTGACGAAGATAAGCCCATTTATTTCAAGGTCGACCCTATTTAATACTTTCCATATATTTTCTATTTATCGAAGAATATCCCTTAATATCTTACTTAGATGAGTCGGAAGTCAAATTATTTTAATGCAGTTTTGTTTCAAAGATTGAGTGAATTCTAAAAACACCTTTATAATTGAAATGGGGCAATTTTGGACGAAGATATGGCCATTTATTTCAAGGTAGACCCTATTTAATGTTTTCCATTTATTTTCTGTTAATCAACAAAATCCCTTAATATCTTTCTTAGATGAGTCGGAAGTCAAATTATTTTAATGCAGTTTTGTTCCGAAGTGAATTCTAAAAACACCTTTATAATTGAAATGGGGCAATTTTTGACGAAGATATGGCCATTTATTTCAAGGTTGACCCTATTTAATGTTTGGCTAATGGTTTCTATTAATCGAAGAATATCTCTTAATATCTTTCTTAGATGAGTCGGAAGTCAAATTATTTTAATGCAGTTTTGTTTCAAAGATCACGTAAATTCTAAAAACACCTTTATAATTTAAATGGGACAATTTGAGACAAAGATATGGCCATTTATTTCAAGGTTGACCCTATTTAATGTTTGCCTTTTATTTTCTATTAATCGAAGAATATCTCTTAATATCTTTCTTAGCTGAGTCGGAAGTCAAATTATTTTAATGCAGTTTTGTTGCAAAGTTCGACTGAATTCTAAAATCGGCTTTATATTTGAAATGGGGCAATTTTGGACGAAGATATGGCCATTTATTTCAAGGTAGACCCTATAGAATGCTTTCCATATATTTTCTGTTAATCAACAATATCCCTTAATATCTTTCTTAGATGAGTCGGAAGTCAAATTATTTTAATGCAGTTTTGTTCCAAAGATTGAGTGAATTCTAAAAACATATTTATAATTGAAATGGGGCAATTTGAGACGAAGATATGGCCATTTATTTCAAGGTAGACCCTATTTATTGCCTTCCATATATTTTCTGTTAATCAACAATATCCCTTAATATCTTTCTTAGATGAGTCGGAAGTCAAATTATTTTAATGCAGTTTTGTTTCAAAGATTGAGTGAATTCTAAAAACACCTTTATAATTGAAATGGGGCAATTTGAGACGAAGATATGGCCATTTATTTCAAGGTAGACCCTATTTAATGCTTTCCATATATTTTCTATTTATCGAAGAATATCCCTTAATATCTTTCTTAGATGAGTCGGAAGTCAAATTATTTTAATGCAGTTTTGTTCCAAAGATCGAGCGAATTCTAAAAACATCTTTATAATTGAAATGGGGCAATTTTTGACGAAGATATGGCCATTTATTTCAAGGTAGACCCTATTTAATGCTTTCCATATATTTTCTATTTATCGAAGAATATCCCTTAATATCGTTCTTAGATGAGTCGGAAGTCAAATTATTTTAATGCAGTTTTGTTTCAAAAATCGATTGAATTCTAAAAACACCTTTATAATTGAAATGGGGCAATTTTTGACGAAGATATGGCCATTTATTTCAAGGTAGAGGCTATTTAATGCTTTCCATATATTTTCTATTTATCGAAGAATATCCCTTAATATCTTTCTTAGATGAGTCGGAAGTCAACTAAGTTTAATGCAGTTTTGTTCCAAAGATCAAGTGAATTCTAAAAACACCTTTATACTTGAAGTGGGGCAATTTTTGACGAAGATATGGCCATTTATTTCAAGGTAGACCCTATTTAATGCTTTCCATATATTTTCTATTTATCGAAGAATATCCCTTAATATCTTTCTTAGATGAGTCGGAAGTCAAATTATTTTAATGCAGTTTCGTTTCAAAGATCAAGTGAATTCTAAAAACACCTTTATAATTGAAATGGGGCAATTTTTGACGAAGATAAGGCCATTTATTTCAAGGTCGACCCTATTTAATACTTTCCATATATTTTCTATTTATCGAAGAATATCCCTTAATATCTTACTTAGATGAGTCGGAAGTCAAATTATTTTAATGCAGTTTTGTTTCAAAGATCGAGTGAATTCTAAAAACACCTTTATAATTGAAATGGGGCAATTTTGGACGAAGATATGGCCATTTATTTCAAGGTAGACCCTATTTAATGTTTTCCATATATTTTCTGTTAATCAACAATATCCCTTAATATCTTTCTTAGATGAGTCGGAAGTCAAATTATTTTAATGCAGTTTTGTTCCGAAGAATTCTAAAAACACCTTTATAATTGAAATGGGGCAATTTTTGACGAAGATATGGCCATTTATTTCAAGGTTGACCCTATTTAATGTTTGGCTTATATTTTCTATTAATCGAAGAATATCTCTTAATATCTTTCTTAGATGAGTCGGAAGTCAAATTATTTTAATGCAGTTTTGTTTCAAAGATCAAGTGAATTCTAAAAACACCTTTATAATTTAAATGGGGCAATTTTTGACGAAGATATGGCCATTTATTTCAAGGTAGACCCTATTTAATGCTTTCCATATATTTTCTATTATTCGAAGAATATCCCTTAATATCTTTCTTAGATGAGACGGAAGTCAAATTATTTTAATGCAGTTTTGTTTCAAAGATCAAGTGAATTCTAAAAACACCTTTATAATTGAAATGGGGCAATTTTAGACGAAGATATGGCCATTTATTTCAAGGTAGACCCTATTTAATGCTTTCCATATATTTTCTATTTATCGAAGAATATCCCTTAATATCTTTCTTAGATGAGTCGGAAGTCAAATTATTTTAATGCAGTTTTGTTCCAAAGATGAAATGGAGCAATTTTTGACGAAGATATGGCCATTTATTTCAAGGTAGACCCTATTTAATGCTTTCCATATATTTTCTATTTATCGAAGAATATCCCTTAATATCTTTCTTAGATGAGTCGGAAGTCAAATTATTTTAATGCAGTTTTGTTCCAAAGATTAATTAAATTCTAAAAAGACCTTTATAATTGAAATGGGGCAATTTTTGACGAAGATATGGCCATTTATTTCAAGGTAGACCCTATTTAATGCTTTCCATATATTTTCTGTTAATAAACAATATCCCTTAATATCTTTCTTAGATGAGTCGGAAGTCAAATTATTTTAATGCAGTTTTGTTTCAAAGATTGTGTGAATTCTAAAAACACCTTAATAATTGAAATGGGGAAATTTGAGACAAAGATATGGCCATTTATTTCAAGGTTGACCCTATTTAATGTTTGCCTTATATTTTCTATTAATCGAAGAATATCTCTTAATATCTTTCTTAGATGAGTCGGAAGTCAAATTATTTTAATGCAGTTTTATTCCAAAGATCGATTGAATTCTAAAAACACCTTTATAATTGAAATGGGGCAATTTTGGACAAAGATATGACCATTTATTTCAAGGTAGAGGCTATTTAATGCTTTCCATATATTTTCTATTTATCGAAGAATATCCCTTAATATCTTTCTTAGATGAGTCGGAAGTCAAATTATTTTAATGCAGTTTTGTTCCAAAGATCGAGTGAATTCTAAAAACACCTTTATACTTGAAATGGGGCAATTTTTGACGAAGATATGGCCATTTATTTCAAGGTTGACCCTATTTAATGCTTTGCATATATTTTCTATTTATCGAAGAATATCCCTTAATATCTTTCTTAGATGAGTCGGAAGTCAAATTATTTTAATGCAGTTTCGTTTCAATGATCGAGCGAATTCCAAAAACATCTTTATAATTGAAATGGGGCAATTTTTGACGAAGATATGGCCATTTATTTCAAGGTAGACCCTATTTAATGCTTTCCATATATTTTCTGTTAATCAACATTATCCCTTAATATCTTTCTTAGATGAGTCGGAAGTCAAAGTTTTTAATGCAGTTTTGTTTCAAAGATTGAGCGAATTCTAAAAACACCTTTATAATTGAAATAGGGCAATTTTTGACGAAGATATGGCCATTTATTTCAAGGTTGACTCTATTTAATGTTTGCCTTATATTTTCTATTAATCAAAGAATATCTCTTAATATCTTTCTTAGATGAGTCGGAAGTCAAATTATTTTAATGCAGTTTTGTTTCAAAGATCAAGAGAATTCTAAAAACACCTTTATAATTGAAATGGGGCAATTTTAGACAGAGATATGGCCATTTATTTCAAGGTTGACCCTATTTAATGTTTGGCTTATATTTTCTATTAATCGAAGAATATCTCTTAATATCTTTCTTAGATGAGTCGGAAGTCAAATTATTTTAATGCAGTTTTGTTTCAAAGATCAAGTGAATTCTAAAAACACGTTTATAATTAAAATGGGGCAATCTTTGACGAAGATATGGCCATTTATTTCAAGGTAGACCCTATTTAATGCTTTCCATATATTTTCTGTTAATCAACATTATCCCTTAATATCTTTCTTAGATGAGTCGGAAGTCAAATTATTTTAATGCAGTTTTGTTCCAAAGATCAAGTGAATTCTAAAAACTTCTTTATAATTGAAATGGGGCAATTTTTGACGGAGATATGGCCATTTATTTCAAGGTAGACCCTATTTAATGCTTTCCATATATTTTCTGTTAATCAACATTATCCCTTAATATCTTTCTTAGATGAGTCGGAAGTCAAATTATTTTAATGCAGTTTTGTTTAAAAGATCAAGTGAATTCTAAAAACACGTTTATAATTAAAATGGGGCAATTTTTGACAAAGATATAGCCATTTATTTCAAGGTAGACACTATTTAATGCTTTCCATATATTTTCTATTTATCGAAGAATAATCCTTAATATCTTTCTTTAACGAGTCGGAAGTCAAATAATTTTAATGCAGTTTTGTTTTCAAGATTGAGTGAATTCTAAAAACAGCTTTATAATTGAAATGGGGCAATTTTTTACGAAGATATGGCCATTTATTTCAAGGTAGACCCTATTTAATGCTTTCCATATATTTTCTGTTAATAAACAATATCCCTTAATATCTTTCTTAGATGAGTCGAAAGTCAAATTATTTTAATGCAGTTTTGTTCCAAAGATCGAGTGAATTCTAAAAACACCTTTATAATTGAAATGGGGAAATTTTTGACGAAGATATGGCCATTTATTTCAAGGTTGACCCTATTTAATGTTTGCCTTATATTTTCTATTAATCGAAGAATATCCCTTAATATCTTTCTTAGATGAGTCGGAAGTCAAATTATTTTAATGCAGTTTTGTTCCAAAGATCGATTGAATTCTAAAAACACCTTTATAATTGAAATGGGGCAATTTTAGACGAAGATATGGCCATTTATTTCAAGGTAGACCCTATTTAATGCTTTCCATATATTTTCTATTTATCGAAGAATATCCCTTAATACCGTTCTAAGATGAGTCGGAAGTCAAATAATTTTAATGCTGTTTTGTTTCAAAGATCAAGTGAATTATAAAAACACCTTTATAATTGAAATGGGGCAATTTTTGACGAAGATATGGCCATTTATTTCAAGGTTGACCCTATTTAATGTTTGGCTTATATTTTCTATTTATCGAAGAATATCCCTTAATATCTTTCTTAGATGAGTCGGAAGTCAAATTATTTTAATGCAGTTTCGTTTCAATGATCGAGCGAATTCCAAAAACATCTTTATAATTGAAATGGGGCAATTTTTGACGAAGATATGGCCATTTATTTCAAGGTAGACCCTATTTAATGCTTTCCATATATTTTCTGTTAATCAACATTATCCCTTAATATCTTTCTTAGATGAGTCGGAAGTCAAAGTTTTTAATGCAGTTTTGTTTCAAAGATTAAGCGAATTCTAAAAACACCTTTATAATTGAAATGGGGCAATTTTTGACGAAGATATGGCCATTTATTTCAAGGTTGACTCTATTTAATGTTTGCCTTATATTTTCTATTAATCGAAGAATATCTCTTAATATCTTTCTTAGATGAGTCGGAAGTCAAATTATTTTAATGCAGTTTTGTTTCAAAGATCAAGAGAATTCTAAAAACACCTTTATAATTGAAATGGGGCAATTGTAGACAAAGATATGGCCATTTATTTCAAGGTTGACCCTATTTAATGTTTGGCTTATATTTTCTATTAATCGAAGAATATCTCTTAATATCTTTCTTAGATGAGTCGGGAAGTCAAATATTTTAATGCAGTTTTGTTTAAAAGATCAAGTGAATTCTAAAAACACGTTTATAATTAAAATGGGGCAATTTTTGACAAAGATATGGCCATTTATTTCAAGGTAGACCCTATTTAATGCTTTCCATATATTTTCTGTTAATCAACATTATCCCTTAATATCTTTCTTAGATGAGTCGGAAGTCAAATTATTTTAATGCAGTTTTGTTCCAAAGATTGAGTGAATTCTAAAAACTTCTTTATAATTAAAATGGGGCAATTTTTGACGAAGATATGGCCATTTATTTCAAGGTAGACCCTATTTAATGCTTTCCATATATTTTCTGTTAATCAACAATATCCCTTAATATCTTTCTTAGATGAGTCGGAAGTCAAATTATTTTAATGCAGTTTTGTTCCAAAGATCAAGTGAATTCTAAAAACACCTTTATAATTGAAATGGGGCAGTTTGAGACAAAGATATGGCCATTTATTTCAAGGTTGACCCTATTTAATGCTTTCCATATATTTTCTATTTATCGAAGAATATCCCTTAATATCTTTCTTAGACGAGTCGAAAGTCAAATTATTTTAATGCAGTTTTGTTCCAAAGAATTGTAAAAACACCCTTATAATTGAAATGGGGCAATTTTTTACGAAGATATGGCCATTTATTTCAAGGTAGACCCTATTTAATGCTTTCCATATATTTTCTGTTAATCAACATTATCCCTTAATATCTTTCTTAGATGAGTCGGAAGTCAAATAATTTTAATGCAGTTTTGTTCCAAAGATCGAGTGAATTCTAAAAACTTCTTTATAATTTAAATGGGGCAATTTTTGACGAAGATATGGCCATTTATTTCAAGGTAGACCCTATTTAATGCTTTCCATATATTTTCTATTTATCGAAGAATATGCCTTAATATCTTTCTTAGACGAGTCGGAAGTCAAATTATTTTAATGCAGTTTTGTTTCAAAGATTGAGTGAATTCTAAAAACAGCTTTATAATTGAAATGGGGCAATTTTTGACGAAGATATGGCCATTTATTTCAAGGTAGACCCTATAGAATGCTTTCCATATATTTTCTGTTAATCAACAATATCCCTTAATATCTTTCTTAGATGAGTCGAAAGTCAAATTATTTTAGTGCAGTTTTGTTCCAAAGATTGAGTGAATTCTAAAAACACCTTTATAATTGAAATGGGGCAATTTGAGACGAAGATATGGCCATTTATTTATCGAAGAATATCCCTTAATATCTTTCTTAGATGAGTCGGAAGTCAAATTATTTTAATGCAGTTTTGTTCCAAAGATTGAGTGAATTCTAAAAACACCTTTATAATTGAAATGGGGCAATTTGAGACAAAGATATGGCCATTTATTTCAAGGTTGACCCTATTTAATGTTTGCCTTTTATTTTCTATTAATCGAAGAATATCTCTTAATATCTTTCTTAGATGAGTCGGAAGTCAAATTATTTTAATGCAGTTTTGTTGCAAAGTTCGATTGACATCTAAAATCACCTTTATAATTGAAATGGGGCAATTTTGGACGAAGATATGGCCATTTATTTCAAGGTAGACCCTATAGAATGCTTTCCATATATTTTCTATTTATCGAAGAATATCCCTTAATATCTTTCTTAGATGAGTCGGAAGTCAAATTATTTTAATGCAGTTTTGTTCCAAAGATCGAGCGAATTCTAAAAACACCTTTATAATTGAAATGATGCAATTTTTGACGAAGATATGGCCATTTATTTCAAGGTAGACCCTATTTAATGCTTTCCACATATTTTCTATTTATCGAAGAATATCCCTTAATATCTTTCTTAGATGAGTCGAAAGTCAAATTATTTTAATGCAGTTTTGTTCCAAAGAATTGTAAAAACACCTTTATAATTGAAATGGGGCAATTTTTTACGAAGATATGGCCATTTATTTCAAGGTAGACCCTATTTAATGCTTTCCATATATTTTCTATTTATCGAAGAATATCCCTTAATATCTTTCTTAGACGAGTCGGAATACAAATTATTTTAATGCAGTTTTGTTTCAAAGATTGAGTGAATTCTAAAAACAGCTTTATAATTGAAATGGGGCAATTTTTGACGAAGATATGGCCATTTATTTCAAGGTAGACCCTATAGAATGCTTTCCATATATTTTCTGTTAATCAACAATATCCCTTAATATCTTTCTTAGATGAGTCGGAAGTCAAATTATTTTAATGCAGTTTTGTTCCAAAGATTGAGTGAATTCTAAAAACACCTTTATAATTGAAATGGGGCAATTTGAGACAAAGATATGGCCATTTATTTCAAGGTTGACCCTATTTAATGTTTGCCTTTTATTTTCTATTAATCGAAGAATATCTCTTAATATCTTTCTTAGATGAGTCGGAAGTCAAATTATTTTAATGCAGTTTTATTCCAAAGATCGATTGAATTCTAAAAACACCTTTATAATTGAAATGGGGCAATTTTGGACAAAGATATGGCCATTTATTTCAAGGTAGAGGCTATTTAATGCTTTCCATATATTTTCTATTTATCGAAGAATATCCCTTAATATCTTTCTTAGATGAGTCGGAAGTCAAATAATTTTAATGCAGTTTTGTTCCAAAGATCGAGTGAATTCTAAAAACACCTTTATACTTGAAATGGGGCAATTTTTGACGAAGATATGGCCATTTATTTCAAGGTTGACCCTATTTAATGCTTTGCATATATTTTCTATTTATCGAAGAATATCCCTTAATATCTTTCTTAGATGAGTCGGAAGTCAAATTATTTTAATGCAGTTTCGTTTCAATGATCGAGCGAATTCCAAAAACATCTTTATAATTGAAATGGGGCAATTTTTGACGAAGATATGGCCATTTATTTCAAGGTAGACCCTATTTAATGCTTTCCATATATTTTCTGTTAATCAACATTATCCCTTAATATCTTTCTTAGATGAGTCGGAAGTCAAAGTTTTTAATGCAGTTTTGTTTCAAAGATTGAGCGAATTCTAAAAACACCTTTATAATTGAAATGGGGCAATTTTTGACGAAGATATGGCCATTTATTTCAAGGTTGACTCTATTTAATGTTTGCCTTATATTTTCTATTAATCGAAGAATATCTCTTAATATCTTTCTTAGATGAGTCGGAAGTCAAATTATTTTAATGCAGTTTTGTTTCAAAGATCAAGTGAATTTTAAAAACACCTTTATAATTGAAATGGGGTAATTTTAGACAAAGATATGGCCATTTATTTCAAGGTTGACCCTATTTAATGTTTGGCTTATATTTTCTATTAATCGAAGAATATCTCTTAATATCTTTCTTAGATGAGTCGGAAGTCAAATTATTTTAATGCAGTTTTGTTTCAAAGATCAAGTGAATTCTAAAAACACGTTTATAATTTAAATGGGGCAATTTTTGACGAAGATATGGCCATTTATTTCAAGGTAGACCCTATTTAATGCTTTCCATATATTTTCTGTTAATCAATATTATCCCTTAATATCTTTCTTAGATGAGTTGGAAGTCAAATTATTTTAATGCAGTTTTGTTCCAAAGATTGAGTGAATTCTAAAAACTTCTTTATAATTGAAATGGGGCAATTTTTGACGAAGATATGGCCATTTATTTCAAGGTAGACCCTATAGAATGCTTTCCATATATTTTCTATTTATCGAAGAATATCCCTTAAATATCTTTCTTAGATGAGTCGGAAAGTCAAATATTTTAATGCAGTTTTGTTTAAAAGATCAAGTGAATTCTAAAAACACGTTTATAATTAAAATGGGGCAATTTTTGACAAAGATATGGCCATTTATTTCAAGGTAGAGGCTATTTAATGCTTTCCATATATTTTCTATTTATCGAAGAATATCCCTTAATATCTTTCTTAGACGAGTCGGAAGTCAAATTATTTTAATGCAGTTTTGTTTCAAAGATTGAGTGAATTCTAAAAACAGCTTTATAATTGAAATGGGGCAATTTTTGACGAAGATATGGCCATTTATTTCAAGGTAGACCCTATTTAATGCTTTCCATATATTTTCTGTTAATCAACAATATCCCTTAATATCTTTCTTAGATGAGTCGGAAGTCAAATTATTTTAATGCAGTTTTGTTCCAAAGATTGAGTGAATTCTAAAAACACCTTTATAATTGAAATGGTGCAATTTGAGACAAAGATATGGCCATTTATTTCAAGGTTGACCCTATTTAATTTTTGCCTTTTATTTTCTATTAATCGAAGAATATCTCTTAATATCTTTCTTAGATGAGTCGGAAGTCAAATTATTTTAATGCAGTTTTGTTGCAAAGTTCGATTGACATCTAAAATCACCTTTATAATTGAAATGGGGCAATTTTTGACGAAGATATGGCCATTTATTTCAAGGTAGACCCTATAGAATGCTTTCCATATATTTTCTATTTATCGAAGAATATCCCTTAATATCTTTCTTAGATGAGTCGGAAGTCAAATTATTTTAATGCAGTTTTGTTCCAAAGATCGAGCGAATTCTAAAAACATCTTTATAATTGAAATGATGCAATTTTTGACGAAGATATGGCCATTTATTTCAAGGTAGACCCTATTTAATGCTTTCCACATATTTTCTATTTATCGAAGAATATCCCTTAATATCTTTCTTAGATGAGTCGAAAGTCAAATTATTTTAATGCAGTTTTGTTCCAAAGAATTGTAAAAACACCTTTATAATTGAAATGGGGCAATTTTTTACGAAGATATGGCCATTTATTTCAAGGTAGACCCTATTTAATGCTTTCCATATATTTTCTATTTATCGAAGAATATCCCTTAATATCTTTCTTAGACGAGTCGGAAGTCAAATTATTTTAATGCAGTTTTGTTTCAAAGATTGAGTGAATTCTAAAAACACCTTTATAATTGAAATGGGGCAATTTGAGACAAAGATATGGCCATTTATTTCAAGGTAGACCCTATAGAATGCTTTCCATATATTTTCTGTTAATCAACAATATCCCTTAATATCTTTCTTAGATGAGTCGGAAGTCAAATTATTTTAATGCAGTTTTGTTCCAAAGATTAAGTGAATTCTAAAAACACCTTTATAATTGAAATGGGGCAATTTGAGACAAAGATATGGCCATTTATTTCAAGGTTGACCCTATTTAATGTTTGCCTTTTATTTTCTATTAATCGAAGAATATCTCTTAATATCTTTCTTAGATGAGTCGGAAGTCAAATTATTTTAATGCAGTTTTGTTGCAAAGTTCGATTGACATCTAAAATCACCTTTATAATTGAAATGGGGCAATTTTTGACGAAGATATGGCCATTTATTTCAAGGTAGACCCTATAGAATGCTTTCCATATATTTTCTGTTAATCAACATTATCCCTTAATATCTTTCTTAGATGAGTCGGAAGTCAAATTATTTTAATGCAGTTTTGTTCCAAAGATTGAGCGAATTCTAAAAACACCTTTATAATTGAAATGGGGCAATTTTTGACAAAGATATGGCCATTTATTTCAAGGTTGACCCTATTTAATGTTTGGCTTATATTTTCTATTAATCGAAGAATATCTCTTAATATCTTTCTTAGATGAGTCGGAAGTCAAATTATTTTAACGCAGTTTTGTTTCAAAGATTGTTTGAATTCTAAAAACACCTTTATAATTGAAATGGGGCAATTTTTGACGAAGATATGGCCATTTATTTCAAGGTAGACCCTATTTAATGCTTTCCATATATTTTCTGTTAATCAACATTATCCCTTAATATCTTTCTTAGATGAGTCGGAAGTCAAATTATTTTAATGCAGTTTTGTTTAAAAGATCAAGTGAATTCTAAAAACACGTTTATAATTAAAATGGGGCAATTTTTGACGAAGATATGGCCATTTATTTCAAGGTAGACCCTATTTAATGCTTTCCATATATTTTCTATTTATCGAAGAATATCCCTTAATATCTTTCTTAGACGAGTCGGAAGTCAAATTATTTTAATGCAGTTTTGTTTCAAAGATTGAGTGAATTCTAAAAACAGCTTTATAATTGAAATGGGGCAATTTTTGACGAAGATATGGCCATTTATTTCAAGGTAGACCCTATAGAATGCTTTCCATATATTTTCTGTTAATCAACAATATCCCTTAATATCTTTCTTAGATGAGTCGGAAGTCAAATTATTTTAATGCAGTTTTGTTCCAAAGATTGAGTGAATTCTAAAAACACCTTTATAATTGAAATGGGGCAATTTGAGACAAAGATATGGCCATTTATTTCAAGGTTGACCCTATAGAATGCTTTCCATATATTTTCTATTTATCGAAGAATATCCCTTAATATCTTTCTTACATGAGTCGGAAGTCAAATTATTTTAATGCAGTTTTGTTCCAAAGATTGAGTGAATTCTAAAAACACCTTTATAATTGAAATGGGGCAATTTGAGACAAAGATATGGCCATTTATTTCAAGGTTGACCCTATTTAATGTTTGCCTTTTATTTTCTATTAATCGAAGAATATCTCTTAATATCTTTCTTAGATGAGTCGGAAGTCAAATTATTTTAATGCAGTTTTGTTGCAAAGTTCGATTGACATCTAAAATCACCTTTATAATTGAAATGGGGCAATTTTGGACGAAGATATGGCCATTTATTTCAAGGTAGACCCTATTTAATGCTTTCCATATATTTTCTATTTATCGAAGAATATCCCTTAATATCTTTCTTAGATAAGTCGGAAGTCAAATTATTTTAATGCAGTTTTGTTCCAAAGATTGAGTGAATTCTAAAAACACCTTTATAATTGAAATGGGGCAATTTTTGACGAAGATATGGCCATTTATTTCAAGGTAGACCCTATTTAATGCTTTCCACATATTTTCTATTTATCGAAGAATATCCCTTAATATCTTTCTTAGATGAGTCGAAAGTCAAATTATTTTAATGCAGTTTTGTTCCAAAGAATTGTCAAAATACCTTTATAATTGAAATGGGGCAATTTTTTACGAAGATATGGCCATTTATTTCAAGGTAGACCCTATTTAATGCTTTCCATATATTTTCTATTTATCGAAGAATATCCCTTAATATCTTTCTTAGACGAGTCGGAAGTCAAATTATTTTAATGCAGTTTTGTTTCAAAGATTGAGTGAATTCTAAAAACAGCTTTATAATTGAAATGGGGCAATTTTTGACGAAGATATGGCCATTTATTTCAAGGTAGACCCTATAGAATGCTTTCCATATATTTTCTGTTAATCAACAATATCCCTTAATATCTTTCTTAGATGAGTCGGAAGTCAAATTATTTTAATGCAGTTTTGTTCCAAAGATTGAGTGAATTCTAAAAACACCTTTATAATTGAAATGGGGCAATTTGAGACAAAGATATGGCCATTTATTTCAAGGTTGACCCTATTTAATGTTTGGCTTATATTTTCTATTAATCGAAGAATATCTCTTAATATCTTTCTTAGACGAGTCGGAAGTCAAATTATTTTAACGCAGTTTTGTTTCAAAGATTGTTTGAATTCTAAAAACACCTTTATAATTGAAATGGGGCAATTTTTGACGAAGATATGGCCATTTATTTCAAGGTAGACCCTATTTAATGCTTTCCATATATTTTCTGTTAATCAACATTATCCCTTAATATCTTTCTTAGATGAGTCGGAAGTCAAATTATTTTAATGCAGTTTTGTTTAAAAGATCAAGTGAATTCTAAAAACACGTTTATAATTAAAATGGGGCAATTTTTGACGGAGATATGGCCATTTATTTCAAGGTAGACCCTATTTAATGCTTTCCATATATTTTCTATTTATCGAAGAATATCCCTTAATATCTTTCTTAGACGAGTCGGAAGTCAAATTATTTTAATGCAGTTTTGTTTCAAAGATTGAGTGAATTCTAAAAACAGCTTTATAATTGAAATGGGGCAATTTTTGACGAAGATATGGCCATTTATATCAAGGTAGACCCTATATAATGCTTTCCACATATTTTCTATTTATCGAAGAATATCCCTTAATATCTTTCTTAGATGAGTCGAAAGTCAAATTATTTTAATGCAGTTTTGTTCCAAAGAATTGTAAAAACACCTTTATAATTGAAATGGGGCAATTTTTTACGAAGATATGGCCATTTATTTCAAGGTAGACCCTATTTAATGCTTTCCATATATTTTCTATTTATCGAAGAATATCCCTTAATATCTTTCTTAGACGAGTCGGAAGTCAAATTATTTTAATGCAGTTTTGTTTCAAAGATTGAGTGAATTCTAAAAACAGCTTTATAATTGAAATGGGGCAATTTTTGACGAAGATATGGCCATTTATTTCAAGGTAGACCCTATAGAATGCTTTCCATATATTTTCTGTTAATCAACAATATCCCTTAATATCTTTCTTAGATGAGACGGAAGTCAAATTATTTTAATGCAGTTTTGTTCCAAAGATTGCGTGAATTCTAAAAACACCTTTATAATTGAAATGGGGCAATTTGAGACAAAGATATGGCCATTTATTTCAAGGTTGACCCTATTTAATGTTTGCCTTTTATTTTCTATTAATCGAAGAATATCTCTTAATATCTTTCTTAGATGAGTCGGAAGTCAAATTATTTTAATGCAGTTTTGTTGCAAAGTTCGATTGACATCTAAAATCACCTTTATAATTGAAATGGGGCAATTTTGGACGAAGATATGGCCATTTATTTCAAGGTAGACCCTATTTAATGCTTTCCATATATTTTCTGTTAATCAACATTATCCCTTAATATCTTTCTTAGATGAGTCGAAAGTCAAATTATTTTAATGCAGTTTTGTTCCAAAGATTGAGTGAATTCTAAAAACACCTTTATAATTGAAATGGGGCAATTTTTGACGAAGATATGGCCATTTATTTCAAGGTAGACCCTATTTAATGCTTTCCACATATTTTCTATTTATCGAAGAATATCCCTTAATATCTTTCTTAGATGAGTCGAAAGTCAAATTATTTTAATGCAGTTTTGTTCCAAAGATTGAGTGAATTCTAAAAACACCTTTATAATTGAAATGGGGCAATTTTTTACGAAGATATGGCCATTTATTTCAAGGTAGACCCTATTTAATGCTTTCCATATATTTTCTATTTATCGAAGAATATCCCTTAATATCTTTCTTAGACGAGTCGGAAGTCAAATTATTTTAACGCAGTTTTGTTTCAAAGATTGAGTGAATTCTAAAAACAGCTTTATAATTGAAATGGGGCAATTTTTGACGAAGATATGGCCATTTATTTCAAGGTAGACCCTATAGAATGCTTTCCATATATTTTCTGTTAATCAACAATATCCCTTAATATCTTTCTTAGATGAGTCGGAAGTCAAATTATTTTAATGCAGTTTTGTTCCAAAGATTGAGTGAATTCTAAAAACACCTTTATAATTGAAATGGGGCAATTTGAGACAAAGATATGGCCATTTATTTCAAGGTTGACCCTATTTAATGTTTGCCTTATATTTTCTATTAATCGAAGAATATCTCTTAATATCTTTCTTAGATGAGTCGAAAGTCAAATTATTTTAATGCAGTTTTGTTCCAAAGAATTGTAAAAACACCTTTATAATTGAAATGGGGCAATTTTGGACGAAGATATGGCCATTTATTTCAAGGTAGACCCTATAGAATGCTTTCCATATATTTTCTATTTATCGAAGAATATCCCTTAATATCTTTCTTAGATGAGTCGGAAGTCAAATTATTTTAATGCAGTTTTGTTTCAAAGATCAAGTGAATTCTAAAAACACCTTTATAATTGAATTGGGGCAATTTTGGACGAAGATATGGCCATTTATTTCAAGGTAGACCCTATTTAATGTTTTCCATATATTTTCTGTTAATCAACAATATCCCTTAATATCTTTCTTAGATGAGTCGGAAGTCAAATTATTTTAATGCAGTTTTGTTTCGAAGAATTCTAAAAACACCTTTATAATTGAAATGGGGTAATTTTGGACGAAGATATGGCCATTTATTTCAAGGTAGACCCTATAGAATGCTTTCCATATATTTTCTATTTATCGAAGAATATCCCTTAATATCTTTCTTAGATGAGTCGGAAGTCAAATTATTTTAATGCAGTTTTGTTTCAAAGATCAAGTGAATTCTAAAAACACCTTTATAATTGAAATGGGGCAATTTTTGACGAAGATATGGCCATTTATTTCAAGGTTGACCCTATTTAATGTTTGGCTTATATTTTCTATTAATCGAAGAATATCTCTTAATATCTTTCTTAGACGAGTCGGAAGTCAAACTATTTTAACGCAGTTTTGTTTCAAAGATTGTTTGAATTCTAAAAACACCTTTATATTTGAAATGGGGTAATTTTTGACGAAGATATGGCCATTTATTTCAAGGTAGACCCTATTTAATGCTTTCCATATATTTTGTATTTATCGAAGAATATCCCTTAATATCTTTCTTAGATGAGTCGGAAGTCAAATTATTTTAATGCAGTTTTGTTCCAAAGATCGAGTAAATTCTAAAAACACCTTTATAATTGAAATGGGGCAATTTTTGACGAAGATAAGGCCATTTATTTCAAGGTCGACCCTATTTAATACTTTCCATATATTTTCTATTTTTCGAAGAATATCCCTTAATATCTTACTTAGATGAGTCGGAAGTCAAATTATTTTAATGCAGTTTTGTTCCAAAGATCGAGTGAATTCTAAAAACACCTTTATAATTGAAATGGGGCAATTTTGGACGAAGATATGGCCATTTATTTCAAGGTTGACCCTATTTAATGTTTTCCATATATTTTCTGTTAATCAACAATATCCCTTAATATCTTTCTTAGATGAGTCGGAAGTCAAATTATTTTAATGCAGTTTTGTTTCGAAGAATTCTAAAAACACCTTTATAATTGAAATGGGGCAATTTTTGACGAAGATATGGCCATTTATTTCAAGGTTGACCCTATTTAATGTTTGGCTTATATTTTCCTATTAGTCGAAGATATCTCTTAATATCTTTCTTAGATGAGTCGGAAGTCGAATTACTTTAATGCAGTTTTGTTTCCAAGATCAAGTGAAATTCTAAAAACACTTTATAATTGAAATGGGGCAATTTTGGACGAAGATATGGCCATTTATTTCAAGGTAGACCCTATTTAATGTTTTCCATATATTTTCTGTTAATCAACAATATCCCTTAATATCTTTCTTAGATGAGTCGGAAGTCAAATTATTTTAATGCAGTTTTGTTTCAAAGATCGATTGAATTCTAAAAACACCTTTATAATTGAAATGGGACAATTTTTGACGAAGATATGGCCATTTATTTCAAGGTAGACCCTATTTAATGCTTTCCATATATTTTCTAGAATTCGAAGAATATCCCTTAATATCTTTCTTAGATGAACGGAAGTCAAATTATTTTAATGCAGTTTTGTTTCAAAGATCAAGTGAATTCTAAAAACACCTTTATAATTGAAATGGGGCAATTTTGGACGAAGATATGGCCATTTATTTCAAGGTAGACCCTATTTAATGTTTTCCATATATTTTCTGTTAATCAACAATATCCCTTAATATCTTCCTTAGATGAGTCGGAAGTCAAATTATTTTAATGCAGTTTTGTTCCGAAGAATTCTAAAAACACCTTTATAATTGAAATGGGGCAATTTTTGACGAAGATATGGCCATTTATTTCAAGGTAGACCCTATTTAATGCTTTCCATATATTTTCTATTATTCGAAGAATATCCCTTAATATCTTTCTTAGATGAGTCGGAAGTCAAATTATTTTAATGCAGTTTCGTTTCAAAGATCAAGTGAATTCTAAAAACACCTTTATAATTGAAATGGGGCAATTTTTGACGAAGATATGGCCATTTATTTCAAGGTTGACCCTATTTAATGTTTGGCTTATATTTTCTATTAATCGAAGAATATCTCTTAATATCTTTCTTAGACGAGTCGGAAGTCAAACTATTTTAACGCAGTTTTGTTTCAAAGATTGTTTGAATTCTAAAAACACCTGTATAATTGATATGGGGTAATTTTAGACAAAGATATGGCCATTTATTTCAAGGTTGACCCTATTTAATGTTTGGCTTATATTTTCTATTAATCGAAGAATATCTCTTAATATCTTTCTTAGACGAGTCGGAAGTCAAATTATTTTAACGCAGTTTTGTTTCAAAGATTGTTTGAATTCTAAAAACACCTTTATATTTGAAATGGGGTAATTTTTGACGAAGATATGGCCATTTATTTCAAGGTAGACCCTATTTAATGCTTTCCATATATTTTGTATTTATCGAAGAATATCCCTTAATATCTTTCTTAGATGAGTCGGAAGTCAAATTATTTTAATGCAGTTTTGTTCCAAAGATCGAGAGAATTCTAAAAACATCTTTATAATTGAAATGGGGCAATTTTTGACGAAGATATGGCCATTTATTTCAAGGTAGACCCTATTTAATGCTTTCCACATATTTTCTATTTATCGAAGAATATATCTTAATATCTTTCTTAGATGAGTCGGAAGTCAAATTATTTTAACGCAGTTTTGTTTCAAAGATTGAGTGAATTCTAAAAACACCTTTATAATTGAAATGGGGCAATTTTTGACAAAGATATGGCCATTTATTTCAAGGTAGACCCTATTTAATGCCTTTCATATATTTTCTATTTATCGAAGAAAATCCCTTAATATCTTTCTTAGATGAGTCGGAAGTCAAATTATTTTAATGCAGTTTTGTTCCAAAGAATTCTAAAAACACCTTTATAATTGAAATGGGGCAATTTTTGACGAAGATATGGCCATTTATTCCAAGGTAGACCCTATTTAATGCTTTCCATATATTTTCTATTTATCGAAGAATATCACTTAATATCTTTCTTAGATGAGTCGGAAGTCAAATTATTTTAATGCAGTTTCGTTTCAAAGATCAAGTGAATTCTAAAAACACCTTTATAATTGAAATGGGGCAATTTTTGACGAAGATAAGGCCATTTATTTCAAGGTCGACCCTATTTAATACTTTCCATATATTTTCTATTTATCGAATAATATCCCTTAATATCTTACTTAGATGAGTCGGAAGTCAAATTATTTTAATGCAGTTTTGTTTCAAAGATCGAGTGAATTCTAAAAACACCTTTATAATTGAAATGGGGCAATTTTGGACGAAGATATGGCCATTTATTTCAAGGTAGACCCTATTTAATGTTTTCCATATATTTTCTGTTAATCAACAATATCCCTTAATATCTTTCTTAGATGAGTCGGAAGTCAAATTATTTAAATGCAGTTTTGTTCCGAAGAATTCTAAAAACACCTTTATAATTGAAATGGGGCAATTTTTGACGAAGATATGGCCATTTATTTCAAGGTTGACCCTATTTAATGATTGGCTTATATTTTCTATTAATCGAAGAATATCTCTTAATATCTTTCTTAGATGAGTCGAAAGTCAAATTATTTTAATGCAGTTTTGTTTCAAAGATCAAGTGAATTCTAAAAACACCTTTATAATTGAAATGGGGCAATTTTGGACGAAGATATGGCCATTTATTTCAAGGTAGACCCTATTTAATGTTTTCCATATATTTTCTGTTAATCAACAATATCCCTTAATATCTTTCTTAGATGAGTCGGAAGTCAAATTATTTTAATGCAGTTTTGTTCCGAAGAATTCTAAAAACACCTTTATAATTGAAATGGGGCAATTTTTGACGAAGATATGGCCATTTATTTCAAGGTAGACCCTATTTAATGCTTTCCATATATTTTCTATTATTCGAAGAATATCCCTTAATATCTTTCTTAGATGAACGGAAGTCAAATTATTTTAATGCAGTTTTGTTTCAAAGATCAAGTGAATTCTAAAAACACCTTTATAATTGAAATGGGGCAATTTTAGACGAAGATATGGCCATTTATTTCAAGGTAGAGCCTATTTAATGCTTTCCATATATTTTCTATTTATCGAAGAATATCCCTTAATATCTTTCTTAGATGAGTCGGAAGTCAAATTATTTTAATGCAGTTTTGTTTCAAAGATTAATTAAATTCTGAAAAGATTTTATAATTGAAATGGGGCAATTTTTGACGAAGATATGGCCATCTATTTCAAGGTAGACCCTATTTAATGCTTTCCATATATTTTCTGTTAATAAACAATATCCCTTAATATCTTTCTTAGATGAGTCGGAAGTCAAATTATTTTAAAGCAGTTTTGTTTAAAAGATTGTGTGAAATCTAAAAACACCTTTATAATTGAAATGGGGCAATTTGAGACAAAGATATGGCCATTTATTTCAAGGTTGACCCTATTTAATGTTTGCCTTATATTTTCTATTAATCGAAGAATATCTCTTAATATCTTTCTTAGATGAGTCGGAAGTCAAATTATTTTAATGCAGTTTTGTTCCAAAGATCGAGCGAATTCTAAAAACACCTTTATAATTGAAATGGGGCAATTTTGGACAAAGATATGGCCATTTATTTCAAGGTAGAGGCTATTTAATGCTTTCCATATATTTTCTATTTATCGAAGAATATCCCTTAATATCTTTCTTAGATGAGTCGGAAGTCAAATAATTTTAATGCAGTTTTGTTCCAAAGATCGAGTGAATTCTAAAAACACCTTTATACTTGAAATGGGGCAATTTTTGACGAAGATATGGCCATTTATTTCAAGGTTGACCCTATTTAATGCTTTGCATATATTTTCTATTTATCGAAGAATATCCCTTAATATCTTTCTTAGATGAGTCGGAAGTCAAATTATTTTAATGCAGTTTTGTTCCAAAGATTGAGTGAATTCTAAAAACACCTTTATAATTGAAATGGGGCAATTTGAGACAAAGATATGGCCATTTATTTCAAGGTTGACCCTATTTAATGTTTGCCTTTTATTTTCTATTAATCGAAGAATATCTCTTAATATCTTTCTTAGATGAGTCGGAAGTCAAATTATTTTAATGCAGTTTTGTTCCAAAGATTGAGTGAATTCTAAAAACATCTTTATAATTGAAATGGGGCAATTTTTGACGAAGATATGGCCATTTATTTCAAGGTAGACCCTATTTAATGCTTTCCACATATTTTCTATTTATCGAAGAATATATCTTAATATCTTTCTTAGATGAGTCGGAAGTCAAATTATTTTAACGCAGTTTTGTTTCAAAGATTGAGTGAATTCTAAAAACAGCTTTATAATTGAAATGGGGCAATTTTTGACGAAGATATGGCCATTTATTTCAAGGTAGACCCTATTTAATGCTTTCCATATATTTTCTATTTATCGAAGAATATCCCTTAATATCTTTCTTAGATGAGTCGGAAGTCAAATTATTTTAATGCAGTTTTGTTCCAAAGAATTGTAAAAACACCTTTATAATTGAAATGGGGCAATTGTTGACGAAGATATGGCCATTTATTTCAAGGTAGACCCTATTTAATGCTTTCCATATATTTTCTATTTATCGAAGAATATCCCTTAATATCTTTCTTAGATGAGTCGGAAGTCAAATTATTTTAATGCAGTTTCGTTTCAAAGATCAAGTGAATTCTAAAAACACCTTTATAATTGAAATGGGGCAATTTTTGACGAAGATAAGGCCATTTATTTCAAGGTCGACCCTATTTAATACTTTCCATATATTTTCTATTTATCGAATAATATCCCTTAATATCTTACTTAGATGAGTCGGAAGTCAAATTATTTTAATGCAGTTTTGTTTCAAAGATCGAGTGAATTCTAAAAACACCTTTATAATTGAAATGGGGCAATTTTGGACGAAGATATGGCCATTTATTTCAAGGTAGACCCTATTTAATGTTTTCCATATATTTTCTGTTAATCAACAATATCCCTTAATATCTTTCTTAGATGAGTCGGAAGTCAAATTATTTAAATGCAGTTTTGTTCCGAAGAATTCTAAAAACACCTTTATAATTGAAATGGGGCAATTTTTGACGAAGATATGGCCATTTATTTCAAGGTTGACCCTATTTAATGATTGGCTTATATTTTCTATTAATCGAAGAATATCTCTTAATATCTTTCTTAGATGAGTCGAAAGTCAAATTATTTTAATGCAGTTTTGTTTCAAAGATCAAGTGAATTCTAAAAACACCTTTATAATTGAAATGGGGCAATTTTGGACGAAGATATGGCCATTTATTTCAAGGTAGACCCTATTTAATGTTTTCCATATATTTTCTGTTAATCAACAATATCCCTTAATATCTTTCTTAGATGAGTCGGAAGTCAAATTATTTTAATGCAGTTTTGTTCCGAAGAATTCTAAAAACACCTTTATAATTGAAATGGGGCAATTTTTGACGAAGATATGGCCATTTATTTCAAGGTAGACCCTATTTAATGCTTTCCATATATTTTCTATTATTCGAAGAATATCCCTTAATATCTTTCTTAGATGAACGGAAGTCAAATTATTTTAATGCAGTTTTATTTCAAAGAAGTTCAGAATTCTAAAAACACCTTTATAATTGAAATGGGGCAATTTTAGACGAAGATATGGCCATTTATTTCAAGGTAGAGCCTATTTAATGCTTTCCATATATTTTCTATTTATCGAAGAATATCCCTTAATATCTTTCTTAGATGAGTCGGAAGTCAAATTATTTTAATGCAGTTTTGTTCCAAAGATTAATTAAATTCTAAAAAGATTTTATACTTGAAATGGGGCAATTTTTGACGAAGATATGGCCATTTATTTCAAGGTTGACCCTATTTAATGCTTTGCATATATTTTCTATTTATCGAAGAATATCCCTTAATATCTTTCTTACATGAGTCGGAAGTCAAATTATTTTAATGCAGTTTTGTTCCAAAGATTGAGTGAATTCTAAAAACACCTTTATAATTGAAATGGGGCAATTTGAGACAAAGATATGGCCATTTATTTCAAGGTTGACCCTATTTAATGTTTGCCTTATATTTTCTATTAATCGAAGAATATCCCTTAATATCTTTCTTAGATGAGTCGGAAGTCAAATTATTTTAATGCAGTTTTGTTCCAAATATTGAGTGAATTCTAAAAACATCTTTATAATTGAAATGGGGCAATTTTTGACGAAGATATGGCCATTTATTTCAAGGTAGACCCTATTTAATGCTTTCCACATATTTTCTATTTATCGAAGAATATATCTTAATATCTTTCTTAGATGAGTCGGAAGTCAAATTATTTTAACGCAGTTTTGTTTCAAAGATTGAGTGAATTCTAAAAACAGCTTTATAATTGAAATGGGGCAATTTTTGACGAAGATATGGCCATTTATTTCAAGGTAGACCCTATTTAATGCTTTCCATATATTTTCTATTAATCGAAGAATATCCCTTAATATCTTTCTTAGATGAGTCGAAAGTCAAATTATTTTAATGCAGTTTTGTTCCAAAGAATTGTAAAAACACCTTTATAATTGAAATGGGGCAATTTTTGACGAAGATATGGCCATTTATTTCAAGGTTGACCCTATTTAATGTTTGGCTTATATTTTCTATTAATCGAAGAATATCACTTAATATCTTTCTTAGATGAGTCGGAAGTCAAATTATTTTAATGCAGTTTTGTTTCAAAGATCAAGTGAATTCTAAAAACACCTTTATAATTGAAATGGGGCAATTTTTGACGAAGATAAGGCCATTTATTTCAAGGTAGACCCTATTTAATGCTTTCCATATATTTTCTATTTATCGAAGAATATCCCTTAATATCTTTCTTAGATGAGTCGGAAGTCAAATTATTTTAATGCAGTTTTGTTTCAAAGATCGAGTGAATTCTAAAAACACCTTTATAATTGAAATGGGGCAATTTTGGACGAAGATATGGCCATTTATTTCAAGGTAGACCCTATTTAATGTTTTCCATATATTTTCTGTTAATCAACAATATCCCTTAATATCTTTCTTAGATGAGTCGGAAGTCAAATTATTTAAATGCAGTTTTGTTCCGAAGAATTCTAAAAACACCTTTATAATTGAAATGGGGCAATTTTTGACGAAGATATGGCCATTTATTTCAAGGTTGACCCTATTTAATGATTGGCTTATATTTTCTATTAATCGAAGAATATCTCTTAATATCTTTCTTAGATGAGTCGAAAGTCAAATTATTTTAATGCAGTTTTGTTTCAAAGATCAAGTGAATTCTAAAAACACCTTTATAATTGAAATGGGGCAATTTTGGACGAAGATATGGCCATTTATTTCAAGGTAGACCCTATTTAATGTTTTCCATATATTTTCTGTTAATCAACAATATCCCTTAATATCTTTCTTAGATGAGTCGGAAGTCAAATTATTTTAATGCAGTTTTGTTCCGAAGAATTCTAAAAACACCTTTATAATTGAAATGGGGCAATTTTTGACGAAGATATGGCCATTTATTTCAAGGTAGACCCTATTTAATGCTTTCCATATATTTTCTATTATTCGAAGAATATCCCTTAATATCTTTCTTAGATGAACGGAAGTCAAATTATTTTAATGCAGTTTTGTTTCAAAGATCAAGTGAATTCTAAAAACACCTTTATAATTGAAATGGGGCAATTTTAGACGAAGATATGGCCATTTATTTCAAGGTAGAGCCTATTTAATGCTTTCCATATATTTTCTATTTATCGAAGAATATCCCTTAATATCTTTCTTAGATGAGTCGGAAGTCAAATTATTTTAATGCAGTTTTGTTCCAAAGATTAATTAAATTCTAAAAAGATTTTATAATTGAAATGGGGCAATTTTTGACGAAGATATGGCCATTTATTTCAAGGTAGACCCTATTTAATGCTTTCCATATATTTTCTGTTAATAAACAATATCCCTTAATATCTTTCTTAGATGAGTCGGAAGTCAAATTATTTTAAAGCAGTTTTGTTTAAAAGATTGTGTGAAATCTAAAAACACCTTTATAATTGAAATGGGGCAATTTGAGACAAAGATATGGCCATTTATTTCAAGGTTGACCCTATTTAATGTTTGCCTTATATTTTCTATTAATCGAAGAATATCTCTTAATATCTTTCTTAGATGAGTCGGAAGTCAAATTATTTTAATGCAGTTTTGTTCCAAAGATCGAGCGAATTCTAAAAACTTCTTTATAATTGAAATGGGGCAATTTTGGACAAAGATATGGCCATTTATTTCAAGGTAGAGGCTATTTAATGCTTTCCATATATTTTCTATTTATCGAAGAATATCCCTTAATATCTTTCTTAGATGAGTCGGAAGTCAAATAATTTTAATGCAGTTTTGTTCCAAAGATCGAGTGAATTCTAAAAACACCTTTATACTTGAAATGGGGCAATTTTTGACGAAGATATGGCCATTTATTTCAAGGTTGACCCTATTTAATGCTTTGCATATATTTTCTATTTATCGAAGAATATCCCTTAATATCTTTCTTACATGAGTCGGAAGTCAAATTATTTTAATGCAGTTTTGTTCCAAAGATTGAGTGAATTCTAAAAACACCTTTATAATTGAAATGGGGCAATTTGAGACAAAGATATGGCCATTTATTTCAAGGTTGACCCTATTTAATGTTTGCCTTTTATTTTCTATTAATCGAAGAATATCTCTTAATATCTTTCTTAGATGAGTCGGAAGTCAAATTATTTTAATGCAGTTTTGTTGCAAAGTTCGATTGACATCTAAAATCACCTTTATAATTGAAATGGGGCAATTTTGGACGAAGATATGGCCATTTATTTCAAGGTAGACCCTATAGAATGCTTTCCATATATTTTCTATTTATCGAAGAATATCCCTTAATATCTTTCTTAGATGAGTCGGAAGTCAAATTATTTTAATGCAGTTTTGTTCCAAAGATCGAGCGAATTCTAAAAACATCTTTATAATTGAAATGATGCAATTTTTGACGAAGATATGGCCATTTATTTCAAGGTAGACCCTATTTAATGCTTTCCACATATTTTCTATTTATCGAAGAATATCCCTTAATATCTTTCTTAGATGAGTCGGAAGTCAAATTATTTTAATGCAGTTTTGTTCCAAAGAATTGTAAAAACACCTTTATAATTGAAATGGGGCAATTTTTTACGAAGATATGGCCATTTATTTCAAGGTAGACCCTATTTAATGCTTTCCATATATTTTCTATTTATCGAAGAATATCCCTTAATATCTTTCTTAGACGAGTCGGAAGTCAAATTATTTTAATGCAGTTTTGTTTCAAAGATTGAGTGAATTCTAAAAACAGCTTTATAATTGAAATGGGGCAATTTTTGACGAAGATATGGCCATTTATTTCAAGGTAGACCCTATAGAATGCTTTCCATATATTTTCTGTTAATCAACAATATCCCTTAATATCTTTCTTAGATGAGTCGGAAGTCAAATTATTTTAGTGCAGTTTTGTTCCAAAGATTGAGTGAATTCTAAAAACACCTTTATAATTGAAATGGGGCAATTTGAGACAAAGATATGGCCATTTATTTCAAGGTTGACCCTATAGAATGCTTTCCATATATTTTCAATTTATCGAAGAATATCCCTTAATATCTTTCTTACATGAGTCGGAAGTCAAATTATTTTAATGCAGTTTTGTTCCAAAGATTGAGTGAATTCTAAAAACACCTTTATAATTGAAATGGGGCAATTTGAGACAAAGATATGGCCATTTATTTCAAGGTTGACCCTATTTAATGTTTGCCTTTTATTTTCTATTAATCGAAGAATATCTCTTAAAATCTTTCTTAGATGAGTCGGAAGTCAAATTATTTTAATGCAGTTTTGTTGCAAAGTTCGATTGACATCTAAAATCACCTTAATAATTGAAATGGGGCAATTTTTGACGAAGATATGGCCATTTATTTCAAGGTAGACCCTATAGAATGCTTTCCATATATTTTCTATTTATCGAAGAATATCCCTTAATATCTTTCTTAGATGAGTCGGAAGTCAAATTATTTTAATGCAGTTTTGTTCCAAAGATCGAGCGAATTCTAAAAACATCTTTATAATTGAAATGATGCATTTTTTGACGAAGATATGGCCATTTATTTCAAGGTAGACCCTATTTAATGCTTTCCACATATTTTTTATTTATCGAAGAATATCCCTTAATATCTTTCTTAGATGAGTCGAAAGTCAAATTGTTTTAATGCAGTTTTGTTCCAAAGAATTGTAAAAACACCTTTATAATTGAAATGGGGCAATTTTTTACGAAGATATGGCCATTTATTTCAAGGTAGACCCTATTTAATGCTTTCCATATATTTTCTATTTATCGAAGAATATCCCTTAATATCTTTCTTAGACGAGTCGGAAGTCAAATTATTTTAATGCAGTTTTATTTCAAAGATTGAGTGAATTCTAAAAACAGCTTTATAATTGAAATGGGGCAATTTTTGACGAAGATATGGCCATTTATTTCAAGGTAGACCCTATAGAATGCTTTCCATATATTTTCTGTTAATCAACAATATCCCTTAATATCTTTCTTAGATGAGTCGGAAGTCAAATTATTTTAATGCAGTTTTGTTCCAAAGATTGAGTGAATTCTAAAAACACCTTTATAATTGAAATGGGGCAATTTTAGACAAAGATATGGCCATTTATTTCAAGGTTGACCCTATTTAATGTTTGGCTTATATTTTCAATTTATCGAAGAATATCCCTTAATATCTTTCTTACATGAGTCGTAAGTCAAATTATTTTAATGCAGTTTTGTTCCAAAGATTGAGTGAATTCTAAAAACACCTTTATAATTGAAATGGGGCAATTTGAGACAAAGATATGGCCATTTATTTCAAGGTTGACCCTATTTAATGTTTGCCTTTTATTTTCTATTAATCGAAGAATATCTCTTAAAATCTTTCTTAGATGAGTCGGAAGTCAAATTATTTTAATGCAGTTTTGTTGCAAAGTTCGATTGACATCTAAAATCACCTTTATAATTGAAATGGGGCAATTTTGGACGAAGATATGGCCATTTATTTCAAGGTAGACCCTATAGAATGCTTTCCATATATTTTCTATTTATCGAAGAATATCCCTTAATATCTTTCTTAGATGAGTCGGAAGTCAAATTATTTTAATGCAGTTTTGTTCCAAAGATCGAGCGAATTCTAAAAACATCTTTATAATTGAAATGATGCAATTTTTGACGAAGATATGGCCATTTATTTCAAGGTAGACCCTATTTAATGCTTTCCACATATTTTCTATTTATCGAAGAATATCCCTTAATATCTTTCTTAGATGAGTCGAAAGTCAAATTATTTTAATGCAGTTTTGTTCCAAAGAATTGTAAAAACACCTTTATAATTGAAATGGGGCAATTTTTTACGAAGATATGGCCATTTATTTCAAGGTAGACCCTATTTAATGCTTTCCATATATTTTCTATTTATCGAAGAATATCCCTTAATATCTTTCTTAGACGAGTCGGAAGTCAAATTATTTTAATGCAGTTTTGTTTCAAAGATTGAGTGAATTCTAAAAACAGCTTTATAATTGAAATGGGGCAATTTTTGACGAAGATATGGCCATTTATTTCAAGGTAGACCCTATAGAATGCTTTCCATATATTTTCTGTTAATCAACAATATCCCTTAATATCTTTCTTAGATGAGTCGGAAGTCAAATTATTTTAGTGCAGTTTTGTTCCAAAGATTGAGTGAATTCTAAAAACACCTTTATAATTGAAATGGGGCAATTTGAGACAAAGATATGGCCATTTATTTCAAGGTTGACCCTATAGAATGCTTTCCATATATTTTCAATTTATCGAAGAATATCCCTTAATATCTTTCTTACATGAGTCGGAAGTCAAATTATTTTAATGCAGTTTTGTTCCAAAGATTGAGTGAATTCTAAAAACACCTTTATAATTGAAATGGGGCAATTTGAGACAAAGATATGGCCATTTATTTCAAGGTTGACCCTATTTAATGTTTGCCTTTTATTTTCTATTAATCGAAGAATATCTCTTAAAATCTTTCTTAGATGAGTCGGAAGTCAAATTATTTTAATGCAGTTTTGTTGCAAAGTTCGATTGACATCTAAAATCACCTTTATAATTGAAATGGGGCAATTTTGGACGAAGATATGGCCATTTATTTCAAGGTAGACCCTATAGAATGCTTTCCATATATTTTCTATTTATCGAAGAATATCCCTTAATATCTTTCTTAGATGAGTCGGAAGTCAAATTATTTTAATGCAGTTTTGTTCCAAAGATCGAGCGAATTCTAAAAACATCTTTATAATTGAAATGATGCAATTTTTGACGAAGATATGGCCATTTATTTCAAGGTAGACCCTATTTAATGCTTTCCACATATTTTCTATTTATCGAAGAATATCCCTTAATATCTTTCTTAGATGAGTCGAAAGTCAAATTATTTTAATGCAGTTTTGTTCCAAAGAATTGTAAAAACACCTTTATAATTGAAATGGGGCAATTTTTTACGAAGATATGGCCATTTATTTCAAGGTAGACCCTATTTAATGCTTTCCATATATTTTCTATTTATCGAAGAATATCCCTTAATATCTTTCTTAGACGAGTCGAAAGTCAAATTATTTTAATGCAGTTTTGTTCCAAAGATTGAGCGAATTCTAAAAACAGCTTTATAATTGAAATGGGGCAATTTTTGACGAAGATATGGCCATTTATTTCAAGGTAGACCCTATTTAATGCTTTCCATATATTTTCTGTTAATCAACAATATCCCTTAATATCTTTCTTAGATGAGTCGGAAGTCAAATTATTTTAATGCAGTTTTGTTCCAAAGATTGAGTGAATTCTAAAAACACCTTTATAATTGAAATGGGGCAATTTGAGACAAAGATATGGCCATTTATTTCAAGGTTGACCCTATTTAATGTTTGGCTTATATTTTCTATTAATCGAAGAATATCTCTTAATATCTTTCTTAGACGAGTCGGAAGTCAAATTATTTTAATGCAGTTTTGTTTAAAAGATCAAGTGAATTCTAAAAACACGTTTATAATTAAAATGGGGCAATTTTTGACGGAGATATGGCCATTTATTTCAAGGTAGACCCTATTTAATGCTTTTCCATATATTTTCTGTTGATCAAGGAATATCCCTTAAATATCTTTCTTAGATGAGTCGGGAAGTCAAATATTTTAATGCAGTTTTGTTTAAAAGATCAAGTGAATTCTAAAAACACGTTTATAATTAAAATGGGGCAATTTTTGACAAAGATATAGCCATTTATTTCAAGGTAGACCCTATTTAATGCTTTCCATATATTTTCTATTTATCGAAGAATAATCCTTAATATCTTTCTTTAACGAGTCGGAAGTCAAATAATTTTAATGCAGTTTTGTTTTCAAGATTGAGTGAATTCTAAAAACAGCTTTATAATTGAAATGGGGCAATTTTTGACGAAGATATGGCCATTTATATCAAGGTAGACCCTATATAATGCTTTCCACATATTTTCTATTTATCGAAGAATATCCCTTAATATCTTTCTTAGATGAGTCGAAAGTCAAATTATTTTAATGCAGTTTTGTTCCAAAGAATTGTAAAAACACCTTTATAATTGAAATGGGGTAATTTTAGACGAAGATATGGCCATTTATTTCAAGGTAGACCCTATTTAATGCTTTCCATATATTTTCTATTTATCGAAGAATATCCCTTAATATCTTTCTTAGACGAGTCGGAAGTCAAATTATTTTAATGCAGTTTTGTTCCAAAGATTGAGTGAATTCTAAAAACAGCTTTATAATTGAAATGGGGCAATTTTTGACGAAGATATGGCCATTTATTTCAAGGTAGACCCTATAGAATGCTTTCCATATATTTTCTGTTAATCAACAATATCCCTTAATATCTTTCTTAGATGAGTCGGAAGTCAAATTATTTTAATGCAGTTTTGTTCCAAAGATTGAGTGAATTCCAAAAAACCCTTTATAATTGAAATGGGTCAATTTGAGTCAAAGATATGGCCATTTATTTCAAGGTTGACCCTATTTAATGTTTGCCTTTTATTTTCTATTAATCGAAGAATATCTCTTAATATCTTTCTTAGATGAGTCGGAAGTCAAATTATTTTAATGCAGTTTTGTTGCAAAGTTCAATTGACATCTAAAATCACCTTTATAATTGAAATGGGGCAATTTTGGACGAAGATATGGCCATTTATTTCAAGGTAGACCCTATTTAATGCTTTCCATATATTTTCTGTTAATCAAACATTATCCCTTAATATCTTTCTTAGATGAGTCGAAAGTCAAATTATTTTAATGCAGTTTTGTTCCAAAAGATTGAGTGAATTCTAAAAACACCTTTATAATTGAAATAGGGCAATTTGAGACACAGATATGGCCATTTATTTCAAGGTAGACCCTATTTAATGCTTTCCATATATTTTCTGTTAATCAAACATTATCCCTTAATATCTTTCTTAGATGAGTCGAAAGTCAAATTATTTTAATGCAGTTTTGTTGCAAAGATTAATTTAATTCTAAAAAGACCTTTATAATTGAAATGGGGCAATTTTTGACGAAGATATGGCCATTTATTTCAAGGTAGACCCTATTTAATGCTTTCCATATATTTTCTGTTAATCAACAATATCCCTTAATATCTTTCTTAAATGAGTCGGAAGTCAAATTATTTTAATGCAGTTTTGTTTCAAAGATTGAGCGAATTCTAAAAACACCTTTATAATTGAAATGGGGCAATTTTTAACAAAGATATGGCCATTTATTTTAAGGTTGACCCTATTTAATGTTTGCCTTTTATTTTCTATTAATCGAAGAATATCTCTTAATATCTTTCTTTGATGAGTCGGAAGTCAAATTATTTTAATGCAGTTTTGTTGCAAAGTTCGATTGACATCTAAAATCACTATTATAATTGAAATGGGGCAATTTTGGACGAAGATATGGCCATTTATTTCAAGGTAGACCCTATAGAATGCTTTCCATATATTTTCTGTTAATCAACAATATCCCTTAATATCTTTCTTAGATGAGTCGGAAGTCAAATTATTTTAATGCAGTTTTGTTTCAAAGATCGAGTGAATTCTAAAAACACCTTTATAATTGAAATGGGGCAATTTTTGACAAAGACATGGCCATTTATTTCAAGGTAGACCCTATTTAATGTTTGGCTTATATTTTCTATTAATCGAAGAATATCCCTTAATATCTTTCTTAGATGAGTCGGAAGTCAAATTATTTTAATGCAGTTTTGTTCCAAAGATCAAGTGAATTCTAAAAACACCTTTATAATTGAAATGGGGCAATTTTAGACAAAGATATGGCCATTTATTTCAAGGTTGACCCTATTTAATGTTTGGCTTATATTTTCTATTAATCGAAGAATATCTCTTAATATCTTTCTTAGACGAGTCGGAAGTCAAATTATTTTAACGCAGTTTTGTTTCAAAGATTGTTTGAATTCTAAAAACACCTTTATAATTGAAATGGGGCAATTTTTGACGAAGATATGGCCATTTATTTCAAGGTAGACCCTATTTAATGCTTTCCACATATTTTCTATTTATCGAAGAATATCCCTTAATATCTTTCTTAGATGAGTCGAAAGTCAAATTATTTTAATGCAGTTTTGTTCCAAAGATTGAGTGAATTCTAAAAACACCTTTATAATTGAAATGGGGCAATTTTTTACGAAGATATGGCCATTTATTTCAAGGTAGACCCTATTTAATGCTTTCCATATATTTTCTATTTATCGAAGAATATCCCTTAATATCTTTCTTAGACGAGTCGGAAGTCAAATTATTTTAACGCAGTTTTGTTTCAAAGATTGAGTGAATTCTAAAAACAGCTTTATAATTGAAATGGGGCAATTTTTGACGAAGATATGGCCATTTATTTCAAGGTAGACCCTATAGAATGCTTTCCATATATTTTCTGTTAATCAACAATATCCCTTAATATCTTTCTTAGATGAGTCGGAAGTCAAATTATTTTAATGCAGTTTTGTTCCAAAGATTGAGTGAATTCTAAAAACACCTTTATAATTGAAATGGGGCAATTTGAGACAAAGATATGGCCATTTATTTCAAGGTTGACCCTATTTAATGTTTGCCTTATATTTTCTATTAATCGAAGAATATCTCTTAATATCTTTCTTAGATGAGTCGAAAGTCAAATTATTTTAATGCAGTTTTGTTCCAAAGAATTGTAAAAACACCTTTATAATTGAAATGGGGCAATTTTGGACGAAGATATGGCCATTTATTTCAAGGTAGACCCTATAGAATGCTTTCCATATATTTTCTATTTATCGAAGAATATCCCTTAATATCTTTCTTAGATGAGTCGGAAGTCAAATTATTTTAATGCAGTTTTGTTTCAAAGATCAAGTGAATTCTAAAAACACCTTTATAATTGAATTGGGGCAATTTTGGACGAAGATATGGCCATTTATTTCAAGGTAGACCCTATTTAATGTTTTCCATATATTTTCTGTTAATCAACAATATCCCTTAATATCTTTCTTAGATGAGTCGGAAGTCAAATTATTTTAATGCAGTTTTGTTTCGAAGAATTCTAAAAACACCTTTATAATTGAAATGGGGTAATTTTGGACGAAGATATGGCCATTTATTTCAAGGTAGACCCTATAGAATGCTTTCCATATATTTTCTATTTATCGAAGAATATCCCTTAATATCTTTCTTAGATGAGTCGGAAGTCAAATTATTTTAATGCAGTTTTGTTTCAAAGATCAAGTGAATTCTAAAAACACCTTTATAATTGAATTGGGGCAATTTTTGACGAAGATATGGCCATTTATTTCAAGGTTGACCCTATTTAATGTTTGGCTTATATTTTCTATTAATCGAAGAATATCTCTTAATATCTTTCTTAGACGAGTCGGAAGTCAAACTATTTTAACGCAGTTTTGTTTCAAAGATTGTTTGAATTCTAAAAACACCTTTATAATTGAAATGGGGTAATTTTAGACAAAGATATGGCCATTTATTTCAAGGTTGACCCTATTTAATGTTTGGCTTATATTTTCTATTAATCGAAGAATATCTCTTAATATCTTTCTTAGATGAGTCGGAAGTCAAATTATTTTAATGCAGTTTTGTTTCAAAGATTGTTTGAATTCTAAAAACACCTTTATAATTGAAATGGGGTAATTTTTGACGAAGATATGGCCATTTATTTCAAGGTAGACCCTACTTAATGCTTTCCATATATTTTCTATTTATCGAAGAATATCCCTTAATATCTTTCTTAGATGAGTCGGAAGTCAAATTATTTTAATGCAGTTTTGTTCCAAAGATTGAGTGAATTCTAAAAACACCTTTATAATTGAAATGGGGCAATTTGAGACAAAGATATGGCCATTTATTTCAGGGTAGACCCTATTTAATGCTTTCCATATATTTTCTATTTATCGAAGAATATCCCTTAATATCTTTCTTAGATGAGTCGGAAGTCAAATTATTTTAATGCAGTTTCGTTTCAAAGATCAAGTGAATTCTAAAAACACCTTTATAATTGAAATGGGGCAATTTTTGACGAAGATAGGGCCATTTATTTCAAGGTCGACCCTATTTAATACTTTCCATATATTTTCTATTTATCGAATAATATCCCTTAATATCTTACTTAGATGAGTCGGAAGTCAAATTATTTTAATGCAGTTTTGTTTCAAAGATCGAGTGAATTCTAAAAACACCTTTATAATTGAAATGGGGTAATTTTGGACGAAGATATGGCCATTTATTTCAAGGTAGACCCTATTTAATGTTTTCCATATATTTTCTGTTAATCAACAATATCCCTTAATATCTTTCTTAGATGAGTCGGAAGTCAAATTATTTTAATGCAGTTTTGTTCCGAAGAATTCTAAAAACACCTTTATAATTGAAATGGGGCAATTTTTGACGAAGATATGGCCATTTATTTCAAGGTTGACCCTATTTAATGTTTGGCTTATATTTTCTATTAATCGAAGAATATCTCTTAATATCTTTCTTAGATGAGTCGGAAGTCAAATTATTTTAAAGCAGTTTTGTTTCAAAGATCAAGTGAATTCTAAAAACACCTTTATAATTGAAATGGGCCAATTTTGGACGAAGATATGGCCATTTATTTCAAGGTAGACCCTATTTAATGTTTTCCATATATTTTCTGTTAATCAACAATATCCCTTAATATCTTTCTTAGATGAGTCGGAAGTCAAATTATTTTAATGCAGTTTTGTTCCGAAGAATTCTAAAAACACCTTTATAATTGAAATGGGGCAATTTTTGACGAAGATATGGCCATTTATTTCAAGGTAGACCCTATTTAATGCTTTCCATATATTTTCTATTATTCGAAGAATATCCCTTAATATCTTTCTTAGATGAACGGAAGTCAAATTATTTTAATGCAGTTTTGTTTCAAAGATCAAGTGAATTCTAAAAACACCTTTATAATTGAAATGGGGCAATTTTAGACGAAGATATGGCCATTTATTTCAAGGTAGAGCCTATTTAATGCTTTCCATATATTTTCTATTTATCGAAGAATATCCCTTAATATCTTTCTTAGATGAGTCGGAAGTCAAATTATTTTAATGCAGTTTTGTTCCGAAGAATTCTAAAAACACCTTTATAATTGAAATGGGGCAATTTTTGACGAAGATATGGCCATTTATTTCAAGGTTGACCCTATTTAATGTTTGGCTTATATTTTCTATTAATCGAAGAATATCTCTTAATATCTTTCTTAGACGAGTCGGAAGTCAAACTATTTTAACGCAGTTTTGTTTCAAAGATTGTTTGAATTCTAAAAACATTTGTATAATTGAAATGGGGTAATTTTAGACAAAGATATGGCCATTTATTTCAAGGTTGACCCTATTTAATGTTTGGCTTATATTTTCTATTAATCGAAGAATATCTCTTAATATCTTTCTTAGACGAGTCGGAAGTCAAATTATTTTAACGCAGTTTTGTTTCAAAGATTGTTTGAATTCTAAAAACACCTTTATAATTGAAATGGGGCAATTTTTGACGAAGATATGGCCATTTATTTCAAGGTAGACCCTATTTAATGCTTTCCATATATTTTCTGTTAATCAAGAATATCCCTTAATATCTTTCTTAGACGAGTCGGAAGTCAAATTATTTTAACGCAGTTTTATTTCAAAGATTGAGTGAATTCTAAAAACAGCTTTATAATTGAAATGGGGCAATTTTTGACGAAGATATGGCCATTTATTTCAAGGTAGACCCTATTTAATGCTTTCCACATATTTTCTATTTATCGAAGAATATATCTTAATATCTTTCTTAGATGAGTCGGAAGTCAAATTATTTTAATGCAGTTTTGTTCCAAAGATTGAGTGAATTCTAAAAACACCTTTATAATTGAAATGGGGTAATTTTTGACGAAGATATGGCCATTTATTTCAAGGTAGACCCTATTTAATGCTTTCCCCATATTTTCTATTTATCGAAGAATATCCCTTAATATCTTTCTTAGATGAGTCGAAAGTCAAATTATTTTAATGCAGTTTTGTTCCAAAGATCAAGAGAATTCTAAAAACATCTTTATAATTGAAATGGGGCAATTTTTGACGAAGATATGGCCATTTATTTCAAGGTAGACCCTATTTAATGCTTTCCATATATTTTCTATTAATCGAAGAATATCCCTTAATATCTTTCTTAGATGAGTCGAAAGTCAAATTATTTTAATGCAGTTTTGTTCCAAAGAATTGTAAAAACACCTTTATAATTGAAATGGGGCAGTTTTTGACGAAGATATGGCCATTTATTTCAAGGTAGACCCTATTTAATGCTTTCCATATATTTTCTATTTATCGAAGAATATCCCTTAATATCTTTCTTAGATGAGTCGGAAGTCAAATTATTTTAATGCAGTTTCGTTTCAAAGATCAAGTGAATTCTAAAAACACCTTTATAATTGAAATGGGGCAATTTTTGACGAAGATAAGGCCATTTATTTCAAGGTCGACCCTATTTAATACTTTCCATATATTTTCTATTTATCGAATAATATCCCTTAATATCTTACTTAGATGAGTCGGAAGTCAAATTATTTTAATGCAGTTTTGTTTCAAAGATCGAGTGAATTCTAAAAACAGCTTTATAATTGAAATGGGGCAATTTTTGACGAAGATATGGCCATTTATTTCAAGGTAGACCCTATTTAATGCTTTCCATATATTTTCTGTTAATAAATAATATCCCTTAATATCTTTCTTAGATGAGTCGGAAGTCAAATTATTTTAATGCAGTTTTGTTCCGAAGAATTCTAAAAACACCTTTATAATTGAAATGGGGCAATTTTTGACGAAGATATGGCCATTTATTTCAAGGTAGACCCTATTTAATGCTTTCCATATATTTTCTGTTAATAAATAATATCCCTTAATATCTTTCTTAGATGAGTCGAAAGTCAAATTATTTTAATGCAGTTTTGTTGCAAAGATCGATTGAATTCTAAAAACACCTTTATAATTGAAATGGGGCAATTTTTGACGAAGATATGGCCATTTATTTCAAGGTAGACCCTATTTAATGCTTTCCATATATTTTCTGTTAATCAACAATATCCCTTAATATCTTTCTTAGATGAGTCGGAAGTCAAATTATTTTAATGCAGTTTTGTTCCAAAGATTAATTAAATTCTAAAAAGATTTTATAATTGAAATGGGGCAATTTTTGACGAAGATATGGCCATTTATTTCAAGGTAGACCCTATTTAATGCTTTCCATATATTTTCTGTTAATAAACAATAATCCTTAATATCTTTCTTAGATGAGTCGGAAGTCAAATTATTTTAAAGCAGTTTTGTTTAAAAGATTGTGTGAAATCTAAAAACACCTTTATAATTGAAATGGGGAAATTTGAGACAAAGATATGGCCATTTATTTCAAGGTTGACCCTATTTAATGTTTGCCTTATATTTTCTATTAATCGAAGAATATCTCTTAATATCTTTCTTAGATGAGTCGGAAGTCAAATTATTTTAATGCAGTTTTGTTTCAAAGATCAAGAGAATTCTAAAAACACCTTTATAATTGAAATAAGGCAATTTTAGACAAAGATATGGCCATTTATTTCAAGGTTGACCCTATTTAATGTTTGGCTTATATTTTCTATTAATCGAAGAATATCTCTTAATATCTTTCTTAGATGAGTCGGAAGTCAAATTATTTTAATGCAGTTTTGTTTCAAAGATTGTTTGAATTCTAAAAACACGTTTATAATTAAAAAGGGGCAATTTTTGACGAAGATATGGCCATTTATTTCAAGGTAGACCATATTTAATGCTTTCCATATATTTTCTATTTATCGAAGAATATCCCTTAATATCTTTCTTAGATGAGTCGGAAGTCAAATTATTTTAATGCAGTTTCGTTTCAAAGATCAAGTGAATTCTAAAAACACCTCTATAATTGAAATGGGGCAGTTTTTGACGAAGATAAGGCCATTTATTTCAAGGTCGACCCTATTTAATACTTTCCATAAATTTTCTATTTATCGAAGAATATCCCTTAATATCTTTCTTAGATGAGTCGGAAGTCAAATTATTTTAATGCAGTTTTGTTCCAAAGATCGAGAGAATTCTAAAAACATCTTTATAATTGAAATGGGGCAATTTTTGACGAAGATATGGCCATTTATTTCAAGGTTGACCCTATTTAATGCTTTCCATATATTTTCTATTAATCGAAGAATATATCTTAATATCTTTCTTAGATGAGTCGAAAGTCAAATTATTTTAATGCAGTTTTGTTCCAAAGAATTGTAAAAACACCTTTATAATTGAAATGGGGCAATTTTGGACGAAGATATGGCCATTTATTCAAGGTAGACCCTATTTAATGCTTTCCATATATTTTCTATTTATCGAAGAATATCCCTTAATATGTTTATTAGATGAGTCGGAAGTCAAATTATTTTAATGCAGTTTCGTTTCAAAGATCAAGTGAATTCTAAAAACACCTTTATAATGGAAATGGGGCCATTTTTGACGAAGATAAGGCCATTTATTTCAAGGTCGACCTTATTTAATACTTTCCATATATTTTCTATTTATCGAATAATATCCCTTAATATCTTACTTAGATGAGTCGGAAGTCAAATTATTTTAATGCAGTTTTGTTCCAAAGATCGAGCGAATTCTAAAAACACCTTTATAATTGAAATGGGGCAATTTTGGACAAAGATATGGCCATTTATTTCAAGGTAGACTCTATATAATGCTTTCCATATATTTTCTGTTAATCAACAATATCCCTTAATATCTTTCTTAGATGAGTCAGAAGTCAAATTATTTTAAAGCAGTTTTGTTCCAAAGATCGAGTGAATTCTAAAAACACCTTTATACTTGAAATGGGGCAATTTTTGACGAAGATATGGCCATTTATTTCAAGGTAGACCCTATTTAATGCTTTCCATATATTTTCTATTTATCGAAGTATATCCCTTAATATCTTTCTTAGATGAGTCGGAAGTCAAATTATTTTAATGCAGTTTCGTTTCAAAGATCGATCGAATTCCAAAAACATCTTTATAATTGAAATGGGGCAATTTTTGACGAAGATATGGCCATTTATTTCAAGGTAGACCCTATTTAATGCTTTCCATATATTTTCTGTTAATCAACAATATCCCTTAATATCTTTCTTAGATGAGTCGGAAGTCAAATTATTTTAATGTAGTTTTGTTTCAAAGATTGAGTGAATTCTAAAAACACCTTTATAATTGAAATGGGGCAATTTGAGACGAAGATATGGCCATTTATTTCAAGGTTGACCCTATTTAAAGTTTGGCTTATATTTTCTATTAATCGAAGAATATCCCTTAATATCTTTCTTAGATGAGTCGGAAGTCAAATTATTTTAATGCAGTTTTGTTCCAAAGATCAAGTGAATTTTAAAAACACCTTTATAATTGAAATAAGGCATTTTTAGACAAAGATATGGCCATTTATTTCAAGGTTGACCCTATTTAATGTTTGGCCTATATTTTCTATTAATCGAAGAATATCTCTTAATATCTTTTTTAGATGAGTCGGAAGTCAAATTATTTTGATGCAGTTTTGTTTCTAAGATTGTTTGAATTCTAAAAACACGTTTATAATTAAAAAGGGGCAATTTTTGACGAAGATATGGCCATTTATTTCAAGGTAGACCCTATTTAATGTTTTCCATATATTTTCTATTTATCGAAGAATATCCCTTAATATCTTTCTTAGATGAGTCGGAAGTCAAATTATTTTAATGCAGTTTTGTTCCAAAGATCGAGCGAATTCTAAAAACATCTTTATAATTGAAATGGGGCAATTTTTGACGAAGATATGGCCATTTATTTCAAGGTAGACCCTATTTAATGCTTTCCACATATTTTCTATTTATCGAAGAATATCCCTTAATATCTTTCTTAGATGAGTCGGAAGTCAAATTATTTTAATGCAGTTTTGTTTCAAAGATCGAGCGAATTCTAAAAACATCTTTATAATTGAAATGGGGCAATTTTTGACGAAGATATGGCCATTTATTTCAAGGTAGACCCTATTTAATGCTTTCCACATATTTTCTATTTATCGAAGAATATCCCTTAATATCTTTCTTAGATGAGTCGAAAGTCAAATTATTTTAATGCAGCTTTGTTCCAAAGAATTGTAAAAACACCTTTATAATTGAAATGGGGCAATTTTTGACGAAGATATGGCCATTTATTTCAAGGTAGACCCTATTTAATGCTTTCCATATATTTTCTATTTATCGAAGAATATCCCTTAATATCTTTCTTAGACGAGTCGGAAGTCAAATTATTTTAATGCAGTTTTGTTCCAAAGATTGAATGAATTCTAAAAGTAGCTTTATATTTGAAATGGGGCAATTTTTGACGAAGATATGGCCATTTATTTCAAGGTAGACCCTATTTAATGCTTTCCATATATTTTCTGTTAATCAAATTATCCCTTAATATCTTTCTTAGACGAGTCGGAAGTCAAATTATTTTAATGCAGTTTTGTTCCAAAGATTGAGTGAATTCTAAAAACACCTTTATAATTGAAATGGGGCAATTTGAGACAAAGATATGGCCATTTATTTCAAGGTAGACCCTATAGAATGCTTTCCACATATTTTCTATTTATCGAAGAATATATCTTAATATCTTTCTTAGATGAGTCGAAAGTCAAATTATTTTAATGCAGTTTTGTTCCAAAGAATTGTAAAAACACCTTTATAATTGAAATGGGGCAATTTTTTACGAAGATATGGCCATTTATTTCAAGGTAGACCCTATTTAATGCTTTCCACATATTTTCTATTAATCGAAGAATATATCTTAATATCTTTCTTAGATGAGTCGAAAGTCAAATTATTTTAATGCAGTTTTGTTCCAAAGAATTGTAAAAACACCTTTATAATTGAAATGGGGCAATTTTTTACGAAGATATGGCCATTTATTTCAAGGTAGACCCTATTTAATGCTTTCCATATATTTTCTATTTATCGAAGAATATCCCTTAATATCTTTCTTAGACGAGTCGGAAGTCAAATTATTTTAATGCAGTTTTGTTTCAAAGATTGAATGAATTCTAAAAACAGCTTTATATTTGAAATGGGGCAATTTTTGACGAAGATATGGCCATTTATTTCAAGGTAGACCCTATAGAATGCTTTCCATATATTTTCAATTTATCGAAGAATATCCCTTAATATCTTTCTTACATGAGTCGGAAGTCAAATTATTTTAATGCAGTTTTGTTCCAAAGATTGAGTGAATTCTAAAAACACCTTTATAATTGAAATGGGGCAATTTGAGAAAAAGATATGGCCATTTATTTCAAGGTTGACCCTATTTAATGTTTGCCTTTTATTTTCTATTAATCGAAGAATATCTCTTAATATCTTTCTTAGATGAGTCGGAAGTCAAATTATTTTGATGCAGTTTTGTTTCTAAGATTGTTTGAATTCTAAAAACACCTTTATAATTGAAATGGGGCAATTTTTGACGAAGATATGGCCATTTATTTCAAGGTAGACCCTATAGAATGCTTTCCATATATTTTCTATTAATCGAAGAATATCTCTTAATATCTTTCTTAGATGAGTCGGAAGTCAAATTATTTTAATGCAGTTTTGTTTCAAAGATTGTTTGAATTCTAAAAACACGTTTCTAATTAAAAGGGGGAATTTTTGACGAAGATATGGCCATTTATTTCAAGGTAGACCCTATTTAATGCTTTCCATATATTTTCTATTTATCGAAGAATATCCCTTAATATCTTTCTTAGACGAGTCGGAAGTCAAATTATTTTAATGCAGTTTTGTTTCAAAGATTGAATGAATTGTAAAAACACCTTTATAATTGAAATGGGGCAATTTTTGACGAAGATATGGCCATTTATTTCAAGGTAGACCCTATTTAATGCTTTCCATATATTTTCTATTTATCGAAGAATATCCCTTAATATCTTTCTTAGATGAGTCGGAAGTCAAATTATTTTAATACAGTTTCGTTTCAAAGATCAAGTGAATTCTAAAAACACCTTTATAATTGAAATGGGGCAATTTTTGACGAAGATAAGGCCATTTATTTCAAGGTCGACCCTATTTAATACTTTCCATATATTTTCTATTTATCGAATAATATCCCTTAATATCTTACTTAGATGAGTCGGAAGTCAAATTATTTTAATGCAGTTTTGTTCCAAAGATCGAGCGAATTCTAAAAACACCTTTATAATTGAAATGGGGCAATTTTGGACAAAGATATGGCCATTTATTTCAAGGTAGAGGCTATTTAATGCTTTCCATATATTTTCTATTTATCAAGAATATCCCTTAATATCTTTCTTAGATGAGTCGGAAGTCAAATTATTTTAATGCAGTTTTGTTCCAAAGATCGAGTGAATTCTAAAAACACCTTTATACTTGAAATGGGGCAATTTTTGACGAAGATATGGCCATTTATTTCAAGGTTGACCCTATTTAATGCTTTGCATATATTTTCTATTTATCGAAGAATATCCCTTAATATCTTTCTTAGATGAGTCGGAAGTCAAATTATTTTAATGCAGTTTCGTTTCAAAGATCGATCGAATTCCAAAAACATCTTTATAATTGAAATGGGGCAATTTTTGACGAAGATATGGCCATTTATTTCAAGGTAGACCCTATTTAATGCTTTCCATATATTTTCTGTTAATCAACATTATCCCTTAATATCTTTCTTAGATGAGTCGGAAGTCAAATTATTTTAATGTAGTTTTGTTCCAAAGATTGAGTGAATTCTAAAAACTTCTTTATAATTGAAATGGGGCAATTTTTGACGAAGATATGGCCATTTATTTCAAGGTTGACTCTATTTAATGTTTGCCTTATATTTTCTATTAATCGAAGAATATCTCTTAATATCTTTCTTAGATGAGTCGGAAGTCAAATTATTTTAATGCAGTTTTGTTCCAAAGATCAAGTGAATTTTAAAAACACCTTTATAATTGAAATAAGGCATTTTTAGACAAAGATATGGCCATTTATTTCAAGGTTGACCCTATTTAATGTTTGGCCTATATTTTCTATTAATCGAAGAATATCTCTTAATATCTTTCTTAGATGAGTCGGAAGTCAAATTATTTTGATGCAGTTTTGTTTCTAAGATTGTTTGAATTCTAAAAACACGTTTATAATTAAAAAGGGGCAATTTTTGACGAAGATATGGCCATTTATTTCAAGGTAGACCCTATTTAATGCTTTCCATATATTTTCTATTTATCGAAGAATATCCCTTAATATCTTTCTTAGATGAGTCGGAAGTCAAATTATTTTAATGCAGTATTGTTCCAAAGATCGAGTGAATTCTAAAAACATCTTTATAATTGAAATGGGGCAATTTTTTGACGAAGATATGGCCATTTATTTCAAGGTAGACCCTATTTAATGCTTTCCACATATTTTCTATTTATCGAAGAATATCCCTTAATATCTTGCTTAGATGAGTCGGAAGTCAAATTATTTTAATGCAGTTTTGTTTCAAAGATCGAGCGAATTCTAAAAACATCTTTATAATTGAAATGGGGCAATTTTTGACGAAGATATGGCCATTTATTTCAAGGTAGACCCTATTTAATGCTTTCCACATATTTTCTATTTATCGAAGAATATCCCTTAATATCTTTCTTAGATGAGTCGAAAGTCAAATTATTTTAATGCAGCTTTGTTCCAAAGAATTGTAAAAACACCTTTATAATTGAAATGGGGCAATTTTTTACGAAGATATGGCCATTTATTTCAAGGTAGACCCTATTTAATGCTTTCCATATATTTTCTATTTATCGAAGAATATCCCTTAATATCTTTCTTAGATGAGTCGGAAGTCAAATTATTTTAATGCAGTTTTGTTTCAAAGATTGAATGAATTCTAAAAACAGCTTTATATTTGAAATGGGGCAATTTTTGACGAAGATATGGCCATTTATTTCAAGGTAGACCCTATAGAATGCTTTCCATATATTTTCTGTTAATCAACAATATCCCTTAATATCTTTCTTAGATGAGTCGGAAGTCAAATTATTTTAATGCAGTTTTGTTCCAAAGATTGAGTGAATTCTAAAAACACCTTTATAATTGAAATGGGGCAATTTGAGACAAAGATATGGCCATTTATTTCAAGGTAGACCCTATTTAATGCTTTCCACATATTTTCTATTTATCGAAGAATATCCCTTAATATCTTTCTTAGATGAGTCGAAAGTCAAATTATTTTAATGCAGCTTTGTTCCAAAGAATTGTCTAAAAACACCTTTATAATTGAAATGGGGCAATTTGAGACAAAGATATGGCCATTTATTTCAAGGTAGACCCTATTTAATGCTTTCCACATATTTTCTATTTATCGAAGAATATCCCTTAATATCTTTCTTAGATGAGTCGAAAGTCAAATTATTTTAATGCAGCTTTGTTCCAAAGAATTGTAAAAACACCTTTATAATTGAAATGGGGCAATTTTTTACGAAGATATGGCCATTTATTTCAAGGTAGACCCTATTTAATGCTTTCCATATATTTTCTATTTATCGAAGAATATCCCTTAATATCTTTCTTAGACGAGTCGGAAGTCAAATTATTTTAATGCAGTTTTGTTTCAAAGATTGAATGAATTCTAAAAACAGCTTTATATTTGAAATGGGGCAATTTTTGACGAAGATATGGCCATTTATTTCAAGGTAGACCCTATAGAATGCTTTCCATATATTTTCAATTTATCGAAGAATATCCCTTAATATCTTTCTTACATGAGTCGGAAGTCAAATTATTTTAATGCAGTTTTGTTCCAAAGATTGAGTGAATTCTAAAAACACCTTTATAATTGAAATGGGGCAATTTGAGAAAAAGATATGGCCATTTATTTCAAGGTTGACCCTATTTAATGTTTGCCTTTTATTTTCTATTAATCGAAGAATATCTCTTAATATCTTTCTTAGATGAGTCGGAAGTCAAATTATTTTAATGCAGTTTTGTTGCAAAGTTCGATTGAATTCTAAAATCATCTTTATAATTGAAATGGGGCAATTTTGGACGAAGATATGGCCATTTATTTCAAGGTAGACCCTATAGAATGCTTTCCATATATTTTCTATTTATCGAAGAATATCCCTTAATATCTTTCTTAGATGAGTCGAAAGTCAAATTATTTTAATGCAGTTTTGTTTCAAAGATGGAGTGAATTCTAAAAACACCTTTATAATTGAAATGGGGCAATTTTTTACGAAGATATGGCCATTTATTTCAAGGTAGACCCTATTTAATGCTTTCCATATATTTTCTATTTATCGAAGAATATACCTTAATATCTTTCTTAGATGAGTCGGAAGTCAAATTATTTTAATGCAGTTTTGTTCCAAAGAATTGTAAAATCACCTTTATAATTGAAATGGGGCAATTTTTTACGAAGATATGGCCATTTATTTCAAGGTAGACCCTATTTAATGCTTTCCATATATTTTCTATTTATCGAAGAATATCCCTTAATATCTTTCTTAGACGAGTCGAAAGTCAAATTATTTTAATGCAGTTTTGTTTCAAAGATTGAGTGAATTCTAAAAACACCTTTATAATTGAAATGGGGCAATTTTTGACGAAGATATGGCCATTTATTTCAAGGTAGAGCCTATTTAATGCTTTCCATATATTTTCTGTTAATAAACAATATCCCTTAATATCTTTCTTAGATGAGTCGGAAGTCAAATTATTTTAAAGCAGTTTTGTTTAAAAGATTGTGTGAAATCTAAAAACACCTTTATAATTGAAATGATGAAATTTGAGACAAAGATATGGCCATTTATTTCAAGGTTGACCCTATTTAATGTTTGGCTTATATTTTCTATTAATCGAAGAATATCTCTTAATATCTTTCTTAGATGAGTCGGAAGTCAAATTATTTTAATGCAGTTTTGTTCCAAAGATTGAGCGAATTCTAAAAACACCTTTATAATTGAAATGGGGCAATTTTTGACAAAGATATGGCCATTTATTTCAAGGTAGACCCTATTTAATGCTTTCCATATATTTTCTATTTATCGAAGAATATCCCTTAATATCTTTCTTAGATGAGTCGGAAGTCAAATAATTTTAATGCAGTTTTGTTCCAAAGATCGAGTGAATTCTAAAAACACCTTTATACTTGAAATGGGGCAATTTTTGACGAAGATATGGCAATTTATTTCAAGGTTGACCCTATTTAATGCTTTCCATATATTTTCTATTTATCGAAGAATATCCCTTAATATCTTTCTTAGATGAGTCGGAAGTCAAATTATTTTAATGCAGTTTTGTTCCAAAGATCGAGCGAATTCCAAAAACATCTTTATAATTGAAATGGGGCAATTTTTGACGAAGATATGGCCATTTATTTCAAGGTTGACCCTATTTAATGTTTGGCTTATATTTTCTGTTAATCAACATTATCCCTTAATATCTTTCTTAGATGAGTCGGAAGTCAAATTATTTTAATGCAGTTTTGTTCCAAAGATTGAGTGAATTCTAAAAACACCTTTATAATTGAAATGGGGCATTTTTTGACGAAGATATGGCCATTTATTTCAAGGTTGACTCTATTTAATGTTTGCATTATATTTTCTATTAATCGAAGAATATCTCTTAATATCTTTCTTAGATGAGTCGGAAGTCAAATTATTTTAATGCAGTTTTGTTCCAAAGATCAAGAGAATTCTAAAAACACCTTTATAATTGAAATGGGGCAATTTTAGACAAAGATATGGCCATTTATTTCAAGGTTGACCCTATTTAATGTTTGGCTTATATTTTCTATTAATCGAAGAATATCTCTTAATATCTTTCTTAGATGAGTCGGAAGTCAAATTATTTTAATGCAGTTTTGTTTCAAAGATCGAGCGAACTCTAAAAACATCTTTATAATTGAAATGGGGCAATTTAAGACAAAGATATGGCCATTTATTTCAAGGTTGACCCTATTTAATGTTTGGCTTATATTTTCTATTAATCGAAGAATATCTCTTAATATCTTTCTTAGATGAGTCGGAAGTCAAATTATTTTAATGCAGTTTTGTTCCAAAGATTGAGTGAATTCTAAAAACACCTTTATAATTGAAATGGGGCAATTTTTGACGAAGATATGGCCATTTATTTCAAGGTTGACTCTATTTAATGTTTGCCTTATATTTTCTATTAATCGAAGAATATCTCTTAATATCTTTCTTAGATGAGTCGGAAGTCAAATTATTTTAATGCAGTTTTATTTCAAAGATCAAGTGAATTCTAAAAACACCTTTAAAATTGAAATGGGGCAATTTTAGACAAAGATATGGCCATTTATTTCAAGGTTGACCCTATTTAATGTTTGGCTTATATTTTCTATTAATCGAAGAATATCTCTTAATATCTTTCTTAGATGAGTCGGAAGTCAAATTATTTTAATGCAGTTTTGTTTCAAAGATTGTTTGAATTCTAAAAACACGTTTATAATTAAAAAGGGGGAATTTTTGACGAAGATATGGCCATTTATTTCAAGGTTGACCCTATTTAATGCTCTCCATATATTTTCTATTTATCGAAGAATATCCCTTAATATCTTTCTTAGATGAGTCGGAAGTCAAATTATTTTAATGCAGTTTTGTTTCAAAGATCGAGCGAATTCCAAAAACATCTTTATAATTGAAATGGGGCAATTTTTGACGAAGATATGGCCATTTATTTCAAGGTAGACCCTATTTAATGCTTTCCATATATTTTCTGTTAATCGAACATTATCCCTTAATATCTTTCTTAGATGAGTCGGAAGTCAAATTATTTTAATGCAGTTTTGTTCCAAAGATTGAGTGAATTCTAAAAACACCTTTATAATTGAAATGGGGCAATTTTTGACGAAGATATGGCCATTTATTTCAAGGTTGACCCTATTTAATGTTTTCCTTATATTTTCTATTAATCGAAGAATATCCCTTAATATCTTTCTTAGATGAGTCGGAAGTCAAATTATTTTAATGCAGTTTTGTTTCAAAGATCAAGTGAATTCTAAAAACACCTTTATAATTGAAATGGGGCAATTTTAGACAAAGATATGGCCATTTATTTCAAGGTTGACCCTATTTAATGTTTGGCTTATATTTTCTATTAATCGAAGAATATCTCTTAATATCTTTCTTAGATGAGTCGGAAGTCAAATTATTTTAATGCAGTTTTGTTTCAAAGATCGAGTGAATTCTAAAAACATCTTTATAATTGAAATGGGGCAATTTTTGACGAAGATATGGCCATTTATTTCAAGGTAGACCCTATTTAATGCTTTCCATATATTTTCTGTTAATCGAACATTATTCCTTAATATCTTTCTTAGATGAGTCGGAAGTCAAATTATTTTAATGCAGTTTTGTTCCAAAGATTGAGTGAATTCTAAAAACACCTTTATAATTGAAATGGGGCAATTTTTGACGAAGATATGGCCATTTATTTCAAGGTAGACCCTATTTAATGCTTTCCATATATTTTCTATTTATCGAAGAATATCCCTTAATATCTTTCTTAGATGAGTCGGAAGTCAAATTATTTTAATGCAGTTTTGTTCCAAAGATTGAGTGAATTCTAAAAACATCTTTATAATTGAAATGGGGCAATTTGAGACAAAGATATGGCCATTTATTTCAAGGTTGACCCTATTTAATGTTTGGCTTATATTTTCTATTAATCGAAGAATATCCCTTAATATCTTTCTTAGATGAGTCGGAAGTCAAATTATTTTAATGCAGTTTTGTGTCCAAAGATTGAGTGAATTCTAAAAACACCTTTATAATTGAAATGGGGTAATTTTAGACAAAGATATGGCCATTTATTTCAAGGTTGACCCTATTTAATGTTTGGCTTATATTTTCTATTAATCGAAGAATATCCCTTAATATCTTTCTTAGATGAGTCGAAAGTCAAACTATTTTAATGCAGTTTTGTTCCAAAGAATTGTAAAAACACCTTTTTAATTGAAATGGGGCAATTTTTTACGAAGATATGGCCATTTATTTCAAGGTAGACCCTATTTAATGCTTTCCATATATTTTCTATTTATCGAAGAATATCCCTTAATATCTTTCTTAGACGAGTCGGAAGTCAAATTATTTTAATGCAGTTTTGTTTCAAAGATTGAGTGAATTCTAAAAACAGCTTTATAATTGAAATGGAGCAATTTTTGACGAAGATATGGCCATTTATTTCAAGGTAGACCCTATAGAATGCTTTCCATATATTTTCTGTTAATCAACAATATCCCTTAATATCTTTCTTAGATGAGTCGGAAGTCAAATTATTTTAATGCAGTTTTGTTCCAAAGATCGAGTGAATTCTAAAAACATCTTTATAATTGAAATTGAACAATTTTACATGAAGATATGGCTATTTATTTCAAGGTAGACCCTATTTAATGCTTTCCATATATTTTCTGTTAATCAAGAATATCCCTTAATATCTTTCTTAGATGAGTCGGAAGTCAAATTATTTTAATGCAGTTTTGTTTCAAAGATTGATTGAATTCTAAAAACACCTTTATAATTGAAATGGGGCAATTTGAGACGAAGATATGGCCATTTATTTCAAGGTAGACCCTATTTAATGCTTTCCATATATTTTCTATTTATCGAACAATATCCCTTAATATCTTTCTTAGATGAGTCGGAAGTCAAATTATTTTAATGGAGTTTTGTTCTAAAGATCAAGTGAATTCTAAAAACACCTTTATACTTGAAATATGGCAACTTGTGACGAAGATATGGCCATTTATTTCAAGGTTGACCCTATTTAATGCTTTCCATATATTTTCTATTTATCGAAGAATATCTCTTAATATCTTTCTTAGATGAGTCGGAAGTCAAATTATTTTAATGCAGTTTTGTTGCAAAGATCGATTGAAATCTAAAATCACCTTTATAATTGAAATGGGGCAATTTTGGACGAAGATATGGCCATTTATTTCAAGGTAGACCCTATAGAATGCTTTCCATATATTTTCTGTTAATCAACATTATCCCTTAATATCTTTCTTAGATGAGTCGGAAGTCAAATTATTTTAATGCAGTTTTGTTCCAAAGATTGAGTGAATTCTAAAAACACCTTTATAATTGAAATGGGGCAATTTTTGACGAAGATATGGCCATTTATTTCAAGGTTGACCCTATTTAATGTTTGCCTTATATTTTCTATTAATCGAAGAATATCTCTCAATATCTTTCTTAGATGAGTCGGAAGTCAAATTATTTTAATGCAGTTTTGTTCCAAAGATCAAGAGAATTCTAAAAACACCTTTATAATTGAAATGGGGCAATTTTAGACAAAGATATGGCCATTTATTTCAAGGTTGACCCTATTTAATGTTTGGCTTATATTTTCTATTAATCGAAGAATATCTCTTAATATCTTTCTTAGATGAGTCGGAAGTCAAATTATTTTAATGCAGTTTTGTTCCAAAGATTGAGTTAATTCTAAAAACACCTTTATAATTGAAATGGGGTAATTTTTGACGAAGATATGGCCATTTATTTCAAGGTAGACCCTATTTAATACTTTCCAAATATTTTCTATTTATCGAAGAATATCCCTTAATATCTTTCTTAGATGAGTCGGAAGTCAAATTATTTTAATGCAGTTTTGTTCCAAAGATCGAGAGAATTCTAAAAACATCTTTATAATTGAAATGGGGCAATTTTTGACGAAGATATGGCCATTTATTTCAAGGTAGACCCTATTTAATGCTTTCCACATATTTTCTATTTATCGAAGAATATCCCTTAATATCTTTCTTAGATGAGTCGGAAGTCAAATTATTTTAATGCAGTTTTGTTCCAAAGATCGAGTGAATTCTAAAAACACCCTTTATAATTGAAATGGGGCAATTTTTGACGAAGATATGGCCATTTATTTCAAGGTTGACCCTATTTAATGCTTTCCATATATTTTCTATTTATCGAAGAATATCCCTTAATATCTTTCTTAGATGAGTCGAAAGTCTAATTATTTTAATGCAGTTTTGTTCCAAAGAATTGTAAAAACACCTTTATAATTGAAATGGGGCAATTTTTTACGAAGATATGGCCATTTATTTCAAGGTAGACCCTATTTAATGCTTTCCATATATTTTCTATTTATCGAAGAATAATCCTTAATATCTTTCTTAGACGAGTCGGAAGTCAAATAATTTTAACGCAGTTTTGTTTCAAAGATTGAGTGAATTCTAAAAACAGCTTTATAATTGAAATGGGGCAATTTTTGTTGAAGATATGGCCATTTATTTCAAGGTAGACCCTATAGAATGCTTTCCATATATTTTCTGTTAATCAACAATATCCCTTAATATCTTTCTTAGATGAGTCGGAAGTCAAATTATTTTAATGCAGTTTTGTTTCAAAGATTAAGTGAATTCTAAAAACACCTTTATAATTGAAATGGGGCAATTTGAGACAAAGAAATGGCCATTTATTTCAAGGTTGACCCTATTTAATGTTTGCCTTATATTTTCTATTAATCGAAGAATATCTCTTAATATCTTTCTTAGATGAGTCGAAAGTCAAATTATTTTAATGCAGTTTTGTTCCAAAGAATTGTAAAAACACCTTTATAATTGAAATGGGGCAATTTTTGACGAAGATATGGCCATTTATTTCAAGGTAGACCCTATTTAATGCTTTCCATATATTTTCTATTTATCGAAGAATATCCCTTAATATCTTTCTTAGACGAGTCGGAAGCCAAATTATTTTAATGCAGTTTTGTTTCAAAGATTGAGTGAATTCTAAAAACAGCTTTATAATTGAAATGGGGCAATTTTTGACGAAGATATGGCCATTTATTTCAAGGTAGACCCTATAGAATGCTTTCCATATATTTTCTGTTAATCAACAATATCCCTTAATATCTTTCTTAGATGAGTCGGAAGTCAAATTATTTTAATGCAGTTTCGTTTCAAAGATCAAGCGAATTCTAAAAACACCTTTATAATTGAAATGGGGCAATTTTTGACGAAGATAAGGCCATTTATTTCAAGGTCGACCCTATTTAATACTTTCCATATATTTTCTATTTATCGAAGAATATCCCTTAATATCTTACTTAGATAAGTCGGAAGTCAAATTATTTTAATGCAGTTTTGTTCCAAAGATCGAGTGAATTCTAAAAACACCTTTATAATTGAAATGGGGCAATTTTGGACGAAGATATGGCCATTTATTTCAAGGTAGACCCTATTTAATGCTTTCCATATATTTTCTGTTAATCAACAATATCCCTTAATATCTTTCTTAGATGAGTCGGAAGTCAAATTATTTTAATGCAGTTTTGTTCCGAAGAATTCTAAAAACACCTTTATAATTGAAATGGGGCAATTTGAGACGAAGATATGGCCATTTATTTCAAGGTTGACCCTATTTAAAGTTTGGCTTATATTTTCTATTAATCGAAGAATATCTCTTAATATCTTTCTTAGATGAGTCGGAAGTCAAATTATTTTAATGCAGTTTTGTTGCAAAGTTCGATTGACATCTAAAATCATCTTTATAATTGAAGTAGGGCAATTTTGGACGAAGATATGGCCATTTATTTCAAGGTAGACCCTATAGAATGCTTTCCATATATTTTCTGTTAATCAACATTATCCCTTAATATCTTTCTTAGATGAGTCGGAAGTCAAATTATTTTAATGCAGTTTTGTTTCAAAGATTGAGCGAATTCTAAAAACACCTTTATAATTGAAATGGGGCAATTTTTGACAAAGATATGGCCATTTATTTCAAGGTTGACCCTATTTAATGTTTGGCTTATATTTTCTATTAATCGAAGAATATCTCTTAATATCTTTCTTAGACGAGTCGGAAGTCAAATTATTTTAACGCAGTTTTGTTTCAAAGATTGTTTGAATTTTAAAAACACCTTTATAATTGAAATGGGGTAATTTTTGACGAAGATATGGCCATTTATTTCAAGGTAGACCCTATTTAATGCTTTCCATATATTTTCTGTTAATCAACAATATCCCTTAATATCTTTCTTAGATGAGTCGAAAGTCAAATTATTTTAATGCAGTTTTGTTCCAAAGATTGAGTGAATTCTAAAAACACCTTTATAATTGAAATGGGGCAATTTGAGACAAAGATATGGCCATTTATTTCAAGGTTGACCCTATTTAATGTTTGCCTTTTATTTTCTATTAATCGAAGAATATCTCTTAATATCTTTCTTAGATGAGTCGGAAGTCAAATTATTTTAATGCAGTTTTGTTGCAAAGTTCGATTGACATCTAAAATCACCTTTATAATTGAAATGGGGCAATTTTGGACGCAGATATGGCCATTTATTTCAAGGTAGACCCTATAGAATGCTTTCCATATATTTTCTGTTAATCAACATTATCCCTTAATATCTTTCTTAGATGAGTCGGAAGTCAAATTATTTTAATGCAGTTTTGTTCCAAGATCAAGTGAATTCTAAAACATCTTTATATTTGAAATGGGGCAATTTTTGACGAAGATATGGCCATTTACTTCAAGGTTGACCCTATTTAATGTTTGGCTTATATTTTCTATTAATCGAAGAATATCTCTTAATATCTTTCTTAGATGAGTCGGAAGTCAAATTATTTTAATGCAGTTTTGTTCCAAAGATCAAGTGAATTCTAAAAACATCTTTATAACTGAAATGGGGCAATTTTAGACAAAGATATGGCCATTTATTTCAAGGTTGACCCTATTTAATGTTTGGCTTATATTTTCTATTAATCGAAGAATATCCCTTAATATCTTTCTTAGACGAGTCGGAAGTCAAATTATTTTAACGCAGTTTTGTTTCAAAGATTGAGTGAATTCTAAAAACACCTTTATAATTGAAATGGGGCAATTTTTGACGAAGATATGGCCATTTATTTCAAGGTAGACCCTATTTAATGCTTTCCATATATTTTCTATTTATCGAAGAATATCCCTTAATATCTTTCTTAGATGAGTCGGAAGTCAAATTATTTTAATGCAGTTTTGTTCCAACGGTCGAGAGAATTCTAAAAACATCTTTATAATTGAAATGGGGCAATTTTTGACGAAGATATGGCCATTTATTTCAAGGTAGACCCTATTTAATGCTTTCCACATATTTTCTATTTATCGAAGAATATCCCTTAATATCTTTCTTAGATGAGTCGAAAGTCAAATTATTTTAATGCAGTTTTGTTCCAAAGATTAAGTGAATTCTAAAAACACTCTTATAAATGAAAGGGGCAATTTTTTACGAAGATATGGCCATTTATTTCAAGGTAGACCCTATTTAATGCTTTGCATATATTTTCTATTTATCGAAGAATATCCCTTAATATCTTTCTTAGACGAGTCGGAAGTCAAATTATTTTAACGCAGTTTTGTTTCAAAGATTGAGTGAATTCTAAAAACAGCTTTATAATTGAAATGGGGCAATTTTTGACGAAGATATGGCCATTTATTTCAAGGTAGACCCTATAGAATGCTTTCCATATATTTTCTGTTAATCAACAATATCCCTTAATATCTTTCTTAGATGAGTCGGAAGTCAAATTATTTTAATGCAGTTTTGTTCCAAAGATTGAGTGAATTCTAAAAACACCTTTATAATTGAAATGGGGCAATTTGAGACAAAGATATGGCCATTTATTTCAAGGTTGACCCTATTTAATGTTTGCCTTATATTTTCTATTAATCGAAGAATATCTCTTAATATCTTTGTTAGATGAGTCGAAAGTCAAATTATTTTAATGCAGTTTTGTTCCAAAAAATTGTAAAAACACCTTTATAATTGAAATGGGGCAATTTTTGACGAAGATATGGCCATTTATTTCAAGGTAGACCCTATTTAATGCTTTCCATATATTTTCTATTTATCGAAGAATATCCCTTAATATCTTTCTTAGACGAGTCGAAAGTCAAATTATTTTAATGCAGTTTTGTTTCAAAGATTGAGTGAATTCTAAAAACAGCTTTATAATTGAAATGGGGTAATTTTTGACGAAGATATGGCCATTTATTTCAAGGTAGACCCTATAGAATGCTTTCCATATATTTTCTGTTAATCAACAATATCCCTTAATATCTTTCTTAGATGAGTCGGAAGTCAAATTATTTTAATGCAGTTTCGTTTCAAAGATCAAGTGAATTCTAAAAACACCTTTATAATTGAAATGAAGATAAGGCCATTTATTTCAAGGTCGACCCTATTTAAAACTTTCCATATATTTTCTATTTATCGAATAATATCCCTTAATATCTTACTTAGATAAGTCGGAAGTCAAATTATTTTAATGCAGGTTTGTTCCAAAGATCGAGTGAATTCTAAAAACACCTTTATAATTGAAATGGGGCAATTTTGGACGAAGATATGGCCATTTATTTCAAGGTAGACCCTAATTAATGTTTTCCATATATTTTCTGTTAATCAACAATATCCCTTAATATCTTTCTTAGATGAGTCGGAAGTCAAATTATTTTAATGCATTTTTGTTCCAAAGATTGAGTGAATTCTAAAAACACCTTTATAATTGAAATGGGGCAATTTGAGACGAAGATATGGCCATTTATTTCAAGGTTGACCCTATTTAAAGTTTGGCTTATATTTTCTATTAATCGAAGAATATCTCTTAATATCTTTCTTAGATGAGTCGGAAGTCAAATTATTTTAATGCAGTTTTGTTGCAAAGTTCGATTGACATCTAAAATCACCTTTATAATTGAAATGGGGCAATTATAGAATGCTTTCCATATATTTTCTGTTAATCAACAATATCCCTTAATATCTTTCTTAGATGAGTCGAAAGTCAAATTATTTTAATGCAGTTTTGTTCCAAAGATTGAGTGAATTCTAAAAACACCTTTATAATTGAAATGGGGCAATTTTTGACAAAGATATGGCCATTTATTTCAAGGTTGACCCTATTTAATGATTGCCTTTTATTTTCTATTAATCGAAGAATATCTCTTAATATCTTTCTTAGATGAGTCGGAAGTCAAATTATTTTAATGCAGTTTTGTTTCAAAGATCGATTGAATTCTAAAAACACCTTTATAATTGAAATGGGGCAATTTTTGACGAAGATATGGACATTTATTTCAAGGTAGAGCTTATTTAATGCTTTCCATATATTTTCTATTTATCGAAGAATATCCCTTAATATCTTTCTTAGATGAGTCGGAAGTCAAATTATTTTAATGCAGTTTTGTTCCAAAGAATTGTAAAAACACCTTTATAATTGAAATGGGGCAATTTTTGACGAAGATATGGCCATTTATTTCAAGGTAGACCCTATTTAATGCTTTCCATATATTTTCTATTTATCGAAGAATATCCCTTAATATCTTTCTTAGACGAGTCGGAAGTCAAATTATTTTAATGCAGTTTTGTTTCAAAGATTGAGTGAATTCTAAAAACAGCTTTTTAATTGAAATGGGTCAAGTTTTGACGAAGATATGGCCATTTATTTCAAGGTAGACCCTATTTAATGCTTTCCATATATTTTCTGTTAATCAACAATATCCCTTAATATCTTTCTTAGATGAGTCGGAAGTCAAATTATTTTAATGCAGTTTTGTTCCAAAGATTGAGTGAATTCTAAAAACACCTTTATAATTGAAATGGGGCAATTTGAGACAAAGATATGGCCATTTATTTCAAGGTTGACCCTATTTAATGTTTGCCTTTTATTTTCTATTAATCGAAGAATATCTCTTAATATCTTTCTTAGATGAGTCGGAAGTCAAATTATTTTAATGCAGTTTTGTTTCAAAGTTCGATTGACATCTAAAATCACCTTCATAATTGAAATGGGGCAATTTTGGACGAAGATATGGCCATTTATTTCAAGGTAGACCCTATAGAATGCTTTCCATATATTTTCTGTTAATCAACATTATCCCTTAATATCTTTCTTAGATGAGTCGGAAGTCAAATTATTTTAATGCAGTTTTGTTTCAAAGATTGTTTGAATTCTAAAAACACCTTTATAATTGAAATGGGGTAATTTTTGACGAAGATATGGCCATTTATTTCAAGGTAGACCCTATTTAATGCTTTCCATATATTTTCTGGTAATCAACAATATCCCTTAATATCTTTCTTAGATGAGTCGGAAGTCAAATTATTTTAATGCAGTTTTGTTTCAAAGATTGAGTGAATTCTAAAAACACCTTTATAATTGAAATGGGGCAGTTTGAGACAAAGATATGACCATTTATTTCAAGGTTGACCCTATTTAATGTTTGCCTTTTATTTTCTATTAATCGAAGAATATCTCTTAATATCTTTCTTAGATGAGTCGGAAGTCAAATTATTTTAATGCAGTTTTGTTGCAAAGTTCGATTGACATCTAAAATCACCTTTATAATTAAAATGGGGCAATTTTTGACGAAGATATGGACATTTATTTCAAGGTAGACCCTATAGAATGCTTTCCATATATTTTCTGTTAATCAACATTATCCCTTAATATCTTTCTTAGATGAGTCGGAAGTCAAATTATTGTAATGCAGTTTTGTTCCAAAGATCGATTGAATTCTAAAAACACCTTTATAATTGAAATGGGGCAATTTTTGACAAAGATATGGCCATTTATTTCAAGGTTGACCCTATTTAATGTTTGGCTTATATTTTCTATTAATCGAAGAATATCTCTTAATATCTTTCTTAGATGAGTCGGAAGTAAAATTATTTTAATGCAGTTTTGTTCCAAAGATCAAGTGAATTCTAAAAACACCTTTATAATTGAAATGGGGCAATTTTAGACAAAGATATGGCCATTTATTTCAAGGTTGACCCTATTTAATGTTTGGCTTATATTTTCTATTAATCGAAGAATATCTCTTAATATCTTTCTTAGACGAGTCGGAAGTCAAATAATTTTAACGCAGTTTTGTTTCAAAGATTGTTTGAATTCTAAAAACACCTTTATAATTGAAATGGGGTAATTTTTGACGAAGATATGGCCATTTATTTCAAGGTAGACCCTATTTAATGCTTTCCATATATTATCTATTTATCGAAGAATATCCCTTAATATCTTTCTTAGATGAGTCGGAAGTCAAATTATTTTAATGCAGTTTTGTTTCAAAGATCGAGAGAATTCTAAAAACATCTTTATAATTAAAATGGGCAATTTTTGACGAAGATATGGCCATTTATTTCAAGGTAGACCCTATTTAATGCTTTCCATATATTTTCTATTTATCGAAGAATATCCCTTAATATCTTTCTTAAATGAGTCGGAAGTCAAATTATTTTAATGCAGTTTTCTTCCAAAGATCAAGTGAATGCTAAAAACACCTTTATAATTGAAATTGGGGCAATTTTTGACGAAGATATGGCCATTTATTTCAAGGTAGACACTATTTAATGCTTTCCATATATTTTCTATTTATCGAAGAATATCCCTTAATATCTTTCTTAGACGAGTCGGAAGTCAAATTATTTTAATGCAGTTTTGTTTCAAAGATTGAGTGAATTCTAAAAACAGCTTTATAATTGAAATGGGGCAATTTTTGACGAAGATATGGCCATTTATTTCAAGGTAGACCCTATAGAATGCTTTCCATATATTTTCTGTTAATCAACAATATCCCTTAATATCTTTCTTAGATGAGTCGAAAGTCAAATTATTTTAATGCAGTTTTGTTCCAAAGAATTGTAAAAACACCTTTATAATTGAAATGGGGCAATTTTTTACGAAGATATGGCCATTTATTTCAAGGTAGACCCTATTTAATGCTTTCCATATATTTTCTATTTATCGAAGAATATCCCTTAATATCTTTCTTAGACGAGTCGGAAGTCAAATTATTTTAATGCAGTTTTGTTTCAAAGATTAAGTGAATTCTAAAAACAGCTTTATAATTGAAATGGGGCAATTTTTGACGAAGATATGGCCATTTATTTCAAGGTAGACCCTATAGAATGCTTTCCATATATTTTCTATTAATCGAAGAATATCACTTAATATCTTTCTTAGATGAGTCGGAAGTCAAATTATTTTAATGCAGTTTTGTTTCAAAGATCAAGTGAATTCTAAAAACACCTTTATAATTAAAATGGGGCAATTTTTGACGAAGATATGGCCATTTATTTCAAGGTAGACCCTATTTAATGCTTTCCATATATTTTCTATTTATCGAAGAATATCCCTTAATATCTTTTTTAGATGAGTCGGAAGTCAAATTATTTTAATGCAGTTTTGTTCCAAAGATCAAGTGAATTCTAAAAACACCTTTATAATTGAAATGGGGCAATTTTTGACGAAGATAAGGCCATTTATTTCAAGGTCGACCCTATTTAATACTTTCCATATATTTTCTATTTATCGAAGAATATCCCTTAATATCTTTCTTAGACGAGTCGGAAGTCAAATTATTTTAACGCAGTTTTGTTTCAAAGATTGAGTGAATTCTAAAAACACCTTTATAATTGAAATGGGGCAATTTTTGACGAAGATATGCCCATTTATTTCAAGGTAGACCCTATAGAATGCTTTCCATATATTTTCTGTTAATCAACAATATCCCTTAATATCTTTCTTAGATGAGTCGGAGTCAAATTATTTTAATGCAGTTTTGTTCCAAAGAATTGTAAAAACACCTTTATAATTGAAATGGGGCAATTTTTGACGAAGATATGGCCATTTATTTCAAGGTAGACCCTATTTAATGCTTTCCATATATTTTCTATTTATCGAAGAATATCCCTTAATATCTTTCTTAGACGAGTCGGAAGTCAAATTATTTTAATGCAGTTTTGTTCCAAAGATTGAGTGAATTCTAAAAACTCCTTTATAATTGAAATGGGGCAATTTGAGACAAAGATATGGCCATTTATTTCAAGGTTGACCCTATTTAATGTTTGCCTTATATTTTCTATTAATCGAAGAATATCTCTTAATATCTTTCTTAGATGAGTCGAAAGTCAAATTATTTTAATGCAGTTTTGTTCCAAAGAATTGTAAAAACACCTTTATAATTGAAATGGGGCAATTTTTGACGAAGATATGGCCATTTATTTCAAGGTAGACCCTATTTAATGCTTTCCATATATTTTCTATTTATCGAAGAATATCCCTTAATATCTTTCTTAGAGGAGTCGGAAGCCAAATTATTTTAATGCAGTTTTGTTTCAAAGATTGAGTGAATTCTAAAAACAGCCTTATAATTGAAATGGGGCAATTTTTGACGAAGATATGGCCATTTATTTCAAGGTAGACCCTATAGAATGCTTTCCATATATTTTCTGTTAATCAACAATATCCCTTAATATCTTTCTTAGATGAGTCGGAAGTCAAATTATTTTAATGCAGTTTTGTTTCAAAGATCAAGTGAATTCTAAAAACACCTTTATAATTGAAATGGGGCAATTTTTGACGAAGATAAGGCCATTTATTTCAAGGTCGACCCTATTTAATACTTTCCATATATTTTCTATTTATCGAATAATATCCCTTAATATCTTACTTAGATAAGTCGGAAGTCAAATTATTTTAATGCAGTTTTGTTCCAAAGATCGAGTGAATTCTAAAAACACCTTTATAATTGAAATGGGGCAATTTTGGACGAAGATATGGCCATTTATTTCAAGGTAGACCCTAATTAATGTTTTCCATATATTTTCTGTTAATCAACAATATCCCTTAATATCTTTCTTAGATGAGTCGGAAGTCAAATTATTTTAATGCAGTTTTGTTCCAAAGAATTCTAAAAACACCTTTATAATTGAAATGGGGCAATTTGAGACGAAGATATGGCCATTTATTTCAAGGTTGACCCTATTTAAAGTTTGGCTTATATTTTCTATTAATCGAAGAATATCTCTTAATATCTTTCTTAGATGAGTCGGAAGTCAAATTATTTTAATGCAGTTTTGTTGCAAAGTTTGATTGACATCTAAAATCACCTTTATAATTGAAATGGGGCAATTTTTGACGAAGATATGGACATTTATTTTAAGGTAGATCCTATAGAATGCTTTCCATATATTTTCTGTTAATCAACATTATCCCTTAATATCTTTCTTAGATGAGTCGGAAGTCAAATTATTTTAATGCAGTTTTGTTCCAAAGATCGATTGAATTCTAAAAACACCTTTATAATTAAAATGGGGCAATTTTTGACGAAGATATGGCCATTTATTTCAAGGTTGACCCTATTTAATGTTTGGCTTATATTTTCTATTAATCGAAGAATATCTCTTAATATCTTTCTTAGATGAGTCGGAAGTCAAATTATTTTAATGCAGTTTTGTTCCAAAGATCAAGTGAATTCTAAAAACGCCTTTATAATTGAAATGGGGCAATTTTTGACGAAGATATGGCCATTTATTTCAAGGTTGGCCCTATTTAATGTTTGGCTTATATTTTCTATTAATCGAAGAATATCTCTTAATATCTTTCTTAGACGAGTCGGAAGTCAAATTATTTTAACGCAGTTTTGTTTTAAAGATTGTTTGAATTCTAAAAACACCTTTATAATTGAAATGGGGTAATTTTTGACGAAGATATGGCCATTTATTTCAAGGTAGACCCTATTTAATGCTTTCCATATATTTTCTATTTATCGAAGAATATCCCTTAATATCTTTCTTAGATGAGTCGGAAGTCAAATTATTTTAATGCAGTTTTGTTCCAAAGATCAAGTGAATTCTAAAAACACCCTTATTATTGAAATGGGGCAATTTTTGACGAAGATATGGCCATTTATTTCAAGGTAGACCCTATTTAATGCTTTCCATATATTTTCTATTTATCGAAGAATATCCCTTAATATCTTTCTTAGATGAGTCGGAAGTCAAATTATTTTAATGCAGTTTTGTTCCAAAGATTATGTGAATTCTAAAAACACCCTTATAATTGAAATGGGACAATTTTTTACGAAGATATGGCCATTTATTTCAAGGTAGACCCTATTTAATGCTTTCCATATATTTTCTATTTATCGAAGAATATCCCTTAATATCTTTCTTAGACGAGTCGGAAGTCAAATTATTTTAATGCAGTTTTGTTTCAAAGATTGAGTGAATTCTAAAAACAGCTTTATAATTGAAATGGGGCATTTTTTGACGAAGATATGGCCATTTATTTCAAGGTAGACCCTATAGAATGCTTTCCATATATTTTCTGTTAATCAACAATATCCCTTAATATCTTTCTTAGATGAGTCGGAAGTCAAATTATTTTAATGCAGTTTTGTTCCAAAGATTGAGTGAATTCTAAAAACTCCTTTATAATTGAAATGGGGCAATTTGAGACAAAGATATGGCCATTTATTTCAAGGTTGACCCTATTTAATGTTTGCCTTATATTTTCTATTAATCGAAGAATATTTCTTAATATCTTTCTTAGATGAGTCGAAAGTCAAATTATTTTAATGCAGCTTTGTTCCAAAGAATTGTAAAAACACCTTTATAATTAAAATGGGGCAATTTTTGACGAAGATATGGCCATTTATTTCAAGGTAGACCCTATTTAATGCTTTCCATATATTTTCTATTTATCGAAGAATATCCCTTAATATCTTTCTTAGACGAGTCGGAAGCCAAATTATTTTAATGCAGTTTTGTTTCAAAGATTGAGTGAATTCTAAAAACAGCTTTATAATTGAAATGGGGCAATTTTTGACGAAGATATGGCCATTTATTTCAAGGTAGACCCTATTTAATGCTTTCCATATATTTTCTGTTAATCAAAAATATCCCTTAATATCTTTCTTAGATGAGTCGGAAGTCAAATTATTTTAATGCAGTTTCGTTTCAAAGATCAAGTGAATTCTAAAAACACCTTTATAATTGAAATGGGCATTTTGACGAAGATAAGCCATTTATTTGCAAGTCGACCCGTATTTAATACTTTCCATATATTTTCTATTTATCGAATAATATCCCTTTAATATCTACTTAGATAAGTCGGAAGTCAAAATTATTTTAATGCAGTTTTGTTCCAAAGATCGAGTGAAATTCTAAAAACACCTTTATAATTGAAATGGGGCAATTTTGGACGAAGATATGGCCATTTATTTCAAGGTAGACCCTAATTAATGTTTTCCATATATTTTCTGTTAATGAACAATATCCCTTAATATCTTTCTTAGATGAGTCGGAAGTCAAATTATTTTAATGCAGTTTTGTTCCGAAGAATTCTAAAAACACCTTTATAATTGAAATGGGGCAATTTGAGACGAAGATATGGCCATTTATTTCAAGGTTGACCCTATTTAAAGTTTGGCTTATATTTTCTATTAATCGAAGAATATCTCTTAATATCTTTCTTAGATGAGTCGGAAGTCAAATTATTTTAATGCAGTTTTGTTGCAAAGTTTGATTGACATCTAAAATCACCTTTATAATTGAAATGGGGCAATTTTTGACAAAGATATGGCTATTTATTTTCTATTAATCGAAGAATATCTCTTAATATCTTTCTTAGATGAGTCGGAAGTCAAATTATTTTAATGCAGTTTTGTTTCAAAGATCAAGTGAATTCTAAAAACACCTTTATAATTGAAATGGGGCAATTTTTGACGAAGATATGGACATTTATTTCAAGGTAGAGCTTATTTAATGCTTTCCATATATTTTCTATTTATCGAAGAATATCCCTTAATATCTTTCTTAGATGAGTCGGAAGTCAAATTATTTTAATGCAGTTTTGTTCCAAAGAATTGTTAAAACACCTTTATAATTGAAATGGGGCAATTTTTGACGAAGATATGGCCATTTATTTCAAGGTAGACCCTATTTAATGCTTTCCATATATTTTCTATTTATCGAAGAATATCCCTTAATATCTTTCTTAGACGAGTCGGAAGTCAAATTATTTTAATGCAGTTTTGTTGCAAAGATCAAGTGAATTCTAAAAACACCTTTATAATTGAAATGGGGCAATTTTAGACAAAGATATGGCCATTTATTTCAAGGTTGACCCTATTTAATGCTTTCCATATATTTCCTGTAATCAACAATATCCCTTAATATCTTTCTTAGATGAGTCGAAAGTCAAATTATTTTAATGCAGTTTTGTTCCAAAGATCGATTCAATTCTAAAAACACCTTTATAATTGAAATGGGGCAATTTGAGACAAAGATATGGCCATTTATTTCAAGGTTGACCCTATTTAATGTTTGCCTTATATTTTCTATTAATCGAAGAATATCTCTTAATATCTTTCTTAGATGAGTCGGAAGTCAAATTATTTTAATGCAGTTTTGTTGCAAAGATTGAGTGAATTCTAAAATCACCTTTATAATTTTAATGGGGCAATTTGAGACGAAGATATGGCCATTTATTTCAAGGTAGACCCTATAGAATGCTTTCCATATATTTTCTGTTAATCAACATTATCCCTTAATATCTTTCTTAGATGAGTCGAAAATCAAAGTATTTTAAAGCAGTTTTGTTCCAAAGATTGAGCGAATTCTAAAAACTCCTTTATAATTGAAATGGGGCAATTTGAGACAAAGATATGGCCATTTATTTCAAGGTTGACCCTATTTAATGTTTGCCTTTTATTTTCTATTAATCGAAGAATATCTCTTATTATCTTTCTTAGACGAGTCGGAAGTCAAATTATTTTAACGCAGTTTTGTTTCAAAGATCGATTGAATTCTAAAAACACCTTTATAATTGAAATGGGGCAATTTTTGACGAAGATGTGGACATTTATTTCAAGGTAGAGCCTATTTAATGCTTTCCATATATTTTCTATTTATCGAAGAATATCCCTTAATATCTTTCTTAGATGAGTCGGAAGTCAAATTATTTTAATGCAGTTTTGTTCCAAAGATCAAGTGAATTCTAAAAACACCTTTATAATTGAAATGGGGCAATTTTTGACGAAGATATGGCCATTTATTTCAAGGTAGACCCTATTTAATGCTTTCCATATATTTTCTATTTATCGAAGAATATCCCTTAATATCTTTCTTAGACGAGTCGGAAGTCAAATTAATTTAATGCAGTTTTGTTTCAAAGATTGAGTGAATTCTAAAAACACCTTTATAATTGAAATGGGGCAATTTTAGACAAAGATATGGCCATTTATTTCAAGGTTGACCCTATTTAATGTTTGCCTTTTATTTTCTATTAATCGAAGAATATCTCTTAATATCTTTCTTAGATGAGTCGGAAGTCAAATTATTTTAATGCAGTTTTGTTGCAAAGTTCGATTGACATCTAAAATCACCTTTATAATTGAAATGGGGCAATTTTTGACGAAGATATGGCCATTTATTTCAAGGTAGACCCTATAGAATGCTTTCCATATATTTTCTGTTAATCAACATTATCCCTTAATATCTTTCTTAGATGAGTCGGAAGTCAAATTATTTTAATGCAGTTTTGTTCCACAGATCGATTGAATTCTAAAAACAGCTTTATGATTGAAATGGGGCAATTTTTGACAAAGATATGGCCATTTATTTCAAGGTTGACCCTATTTAATGTTTGGCTTATATTTTCTATTAATCGAAGAATATCTCTTAATATCTTTCTTAGATGAGTCGGAAGTCAAATTATTTTAATGCAGTTTTGTTTCAAAGATCAAGTGAATTCTAAAAACACCTTTATAATTGAAATGGGGCAATTTTGGACGAAGATATGGCAATTTATTTCAAGGTTGACCCTATTTAATGTTTGGCTTATATTTTCTATTAATCGAAGAATATCTCTTAATATCTTTCTTAGACGAGTCGGAAGTCAAATTATTTTAACGCAGTTTTGTTTCAAAGATTGTTTGAATTCTAAAAACACCTTTATAATTGAAATGGGGTAATTTTTGACGAAGATATGGCCATTTATTTCAAGGTAGACCCTATTTAATGCTTTCCATATATTTTCTATTTATCGAAGAATATCCCTTAATATCTTTCTTAGATGAGTCGGAAGTCAAATTATTTTAATGCAGTTTTGTTCCAAAGATCGAGAGAATTCTAAAAACATCTTTATAATTGAAATGGGGCAATTTTTGACGAAGATATGGCCATTTATTTCAAGGTAGACCCTATTTAATGCTTTCCACATATTTTCTATTTATCGAAGAATATCCCTTAATATCTTTCTTAGATGAGTCGAAAGTCAAATTATTTTAATGCAGTTTTGTTCCAAAGATTATGTGAATTCTAAAAACACCCTTATAATTGAAATGGGACAATTTTTTACGAAGATATGGCCATTTATTTCAAGGTAGACCCTATTTAATGCTTTCCATATATTTTCTATTTATCGAAGAATATCCCTTAATATCTTTCTTAGACGAGTCGGAAGCCAAATTATTTTAATGCAGTTTTGTTTCAAAGATTGAGTGAATTCTAAAAACAGCCTTATAATTGAAATGGGGCATTTTTTGACGAAGATATGGCCATTTATTTCAAGGTAGACCCTATAGAATGCTTTCCATATATTTTCTGTTAATCAAAAATATCCCTTAATATCTTTCTTAGATGAGTCGGAAGTCAAATTATTTTAATGCAGTTTCGTTTCAAAGATCAAGTGAATTCTAAAAACACCTTTATAATTGAAATGGGGCAATTTTTGACGAAGATAAGGCCATTTATTTCAAGGTCGACCCTACTTAATACTTTCCATATATTTTCTATTTATCGAATAATATCCCTTAATATCTTACTTAGATAAGTCGGAAGTCAAATTATTTTAATGCAGTTTTGTTCCAAAGATCGAGTGAATTCTAAAAACACCTTTATAATTGAAATGGGGCAATTTTGGACGAAGATATGGCCATTTATTTCAAGGTAGACCCTAATTAATGTTTTCCATATATTTTCTGTTAATCAACAATATCCCTTAATATCTTTCTTAGATGAGTCGGAAGTCAAATTATTTTAATGCAGTTTTGTTCCGAAGAATTCTAAAAACACCTTTATAATTGAAATGGGGCAATTTGAGACAAAGATATGGCCATTTATTTCAAGGTTGACCCTATTTAATGTTTGCCTTATATTTTCTATTAATCGAAGAATATCTCTTAATATCTTTCTTAGATGAGTCGAAAGTCAAATTATTTTAATGCAGTTTTGTTCCAAAGAATTGTAAAAACACCTTTATAATTGAAATGGGGCAATTTTTTACGAAGATATGGCCATTTATTTCAAGGTAGACCCTATTTAATGCTTTCCATATATTTTCTATTTATCGAAGAATATCCCTTAATATCTTTCTTAGACGAGTCGGAAGCCAAATTATTTTAATGCAGTTTTGTTTCAAAGATCAAGTGAATTCTAAAAACAGCCTTATAATTGAAATGGGGCAATTTTTGACGAAGATATGGCCATTTATTTCAAGGTAGACCCTATAGAATGCTTTCCATATATTTTCTATTTATCGAAGAATATCCCTTAATATCTTTATTAGATGAGTCGGAAGTCAAATTATTTTAATGCAGTTTTGTTTCAAAGATCAAGTGAATTCTAAAAACACCTTTATAATTGAAATGGGGTAATTTTTGACGAAGATAAGGCCATTTATTTCAAGGTCGACCCTATTTAATACTTTCCATATATTTTCTATTTATCGAAGAATATCCCTTAATATCTTTCTTAGATAAGTCGGAAGTCAAATTATTTTAATGCAGTTTTGTTGCAAAGATCGAGTGAATTCTAAAAACACCTTTATAATTGAAATGGGGCAATTTTGGACGAAGATATGGCCATTTATTTCAAGGTAGACCCTAATTAATGTTTTCCATATATTTTCTGTTAATCAACAATATCCCTTAATATCTTTCTTAGATGAGTCGGAAGTCAAATTATTTTAATGCAGTTTTGTTCCGAAGAATTCTAAAAACACCTTTATAATTGAAATGGGGCAATTTTAGACGAAGATATGGCCATTTATTTCAAGGTTGACCCTATTTAAAGTTTGGCTTATATTTTCTATTAATCGAAGAATATCTCTTAATATCTTTCTTAGATGAGTCGGAAGTCAAATTATTTTAATGCAGTTTTGTTGCAAAGTTCGATTGACATCTAAAAGCACCTTTATAATTGAAATGGGGCAATTTGAGACAAAGATATGGCCATTTATTTCAAGGTTGACCCTATTTAATGTTTGCCTTTTATTTTCTATTAATCGAAGAATATCTCTTAATATCTTTCTTAGATGAGTCGGAAGTCAAATTATTTTAATGCAGTTTTGTTCCAAAGATCGAGTGAATTCTAAAAACACCTTTATAATTGAAATGGGGCAATTTTTGACGAAGATATGGACATTTATTTCAAGGTAGAGCTTATTTAATGCTTTCCACATATTTTCTATTTATCGAAGAATATCCCTTAATATCTTTCTTAGATGAGTCGAAAGTCAAATTATTTTAATGCAGTTTTGTTCCAAAGAATTGTAAAAATACCTTTATAATTGAAATGGGGCAATTTTTTACGAAGATATGGCCATTTATTTCAAGGTAGACCCTATTTAATGCTTTCCATATATTTTCTATTTATCGAAGAATATCCCTTAATATCTTTCTTAGACGAGTCGGAAGTCAAATTATTTTAACGCAGTTTTGTTTCAAAGATTGAGTGAATTCTAAAAACAGCTTTATAATTGAAATGGGGCAGTTTTTGACGAAGATATGGCCATTTATTTCAAGGTAGACCCTATTTAATGCTTTCCATATATTTTCTGTTTATCAACAATATCCCTTAATATCTTTCTTAGATGAGTCGGAAGTCAAATTATTTTAATGCAGTTTTGTTCCAAAGATTGAGTGAATTCTAAAAACACCTTTATAATTGAAATGGGGCAATTTGAGACAAAGATATGGCCATTTATTTCAAGGTTGACCCTATTTAATGTTTGCCTTATATTTTCTATTAATCGAAGAATATCTCTTAATATCTTTCTTAGATGAGTCGGAAGTCAAATTATTTTAATGCAGTTTTGTTGCAAAGATCGATTGAATTCTAAAATCACCTTTATAATTGAAATGGGGCAATTTTGGACGAAGATATGGCCATTTATTTCAAGGTAGACCCTATAGAATGCTTTCCATATATTTTCTGTTAATCAACAATATCCCTTAATATCTTTCTTAGATGAGTCGAAAATCAAAGTATTTTAAAGCAGTTTTGTTCCAAAGATTGAGCGAATTCTAAAAACTCCTTTATAATTGAAATGGGGCAATTTTTGACAAAGATATGGCCATTTATTTCAAGGTTGACCCTATTTAATGTTTGCCTTTTATTTTCTATTAATCGAAAAATATCTCTTATTTTCTTTCTAAGATGAGTCGGAAGTCAAATTATTTTAATGCAGTTTTGTTTCAAAGATCGATTGAATTCTAAAAACACCTTTATAATTGAAATGGGGCAATTTTTGACGAAGATATGGACATTTATTTCAAGGTAGACCCTATTTAATGCTTTCCATATATTTTCTATTTATCGAAGATTATCCCTTAATATCTTTCTTAGATGAGTCGGAAGTCAAATTATTTTAATGCAGTTTTGTTTCGAAGATTGAGTGGATTCTAAAAACACCTTTATAATTGAAATGGGGCAATTTTTGACGAAGATATGGCCATTTATTTCAAGGTAGACCCTATTTAATGCTTTCCATATATTTTCTATTTATCGAAGAATATCCCTTAATATCTTTCTTAGACGAGTCGGAAGTCAAATTAATTTAATGCAGTTTTGTTTCAAAGATTGAGTGAATTCTAAAAACAGCTTTATAATTGAAATGGGGCAATTTTTGACGAAGATATGGCCATTTATTTCAAGGTAGACCCTATAGAATGCTTTCCATATATTTTCTGTTAATCAACAATATCCCTTAATATCTTTCTTAGATGAGTCGGAAGTCAAATTATTTTAATGCAGTTTTGTTCCAACGATTGAGTGAATTCTAAAAACACCTTTATAATTGAAATGGGGCAATTTTTGACGAAGATATGGCCATTTATTTCAAGGTTGACCCTATTTAATGTTTGCCTTTTATTTTCTATTAATCGAAGAATATCTCTTAATATCTTTCTTAGATGAGTCGGAAGTCAAATTATTTTAATGCAGTTTTGTTGCAAAGTTCGATTGACATCTAAAATCACCTTTATAATTGAAATGGGGCAATTTTGGACGAAGATATGGCCATTTATTTCAAGGTAGACCCTATAGAATGCTTTCCATATATTTTCTGTTAATCAACAATATCCCTTAATATCTTTCTTAGATGAGTCGGAAGTCAAATTATTTTAATGCAGTTTTGTTGCAAAGATCAAGTGAATTCTAAAAACACCTTTATAATTGAAATGGGGCAATTTTGGACGAAGATATGGCCATTTATTTCAAGGTTGACCCTATTTAATGTTTGGCTTATATTTTCTGTTAATCAACAATATCCCTTAATATCTTTCTTAGATGAGTCGGAAGTCAAATTATTTTAATGCAGTTTTGTTCCGAAGAATTCTAAAAACACCTTTATAATTGAAATGGGGCAATTTGAGACGAAGATATGGCCATTTATTTCAAGGTTGACCCTATTTAAAGTTTGGCTTATATTTTCTATTAATCGAAGAATATCTCTTAATATCTTTCTTAGATGAGTCGGAAGTCAAATTATTTTAATGCAGTTTTGTTGCAAAGTTTGATTGACATCTAAAATCACCTTTATAATTGAAATGGGGCAATTTTGGACGAAGATATGGCCATTTATTTCAAGGTTGACCCTATTTAATGTTTGCCTTTTATTTTCTATTAATCGAAGAATATCTCTTAATATCTTTCTTAGATGAGTCGGAAGTCAAATTATTTTAATGCAGTTTTGTTTCAAAGATCAAGTGAATTCTAAAAACACCTTTATAATTGAAATGGGGCAATTTTTGACGAAGATATGGACATTTATTTCAAGGTAGAGCTTATTTAATGCTTTCCATATATTTTCTATTTATCGAAGAATATCCCTTAATATCTTTCTTAGATGAGTCGGAAGTCAAATTATTTTAATGCAGTTTTGTTCCAAAGAATTGTAAAAACACCTTTATAATTGAAATGGGGCAATTTTTGACGAAGATATGGCCATTTATTTCAAGGTAGACCCTATAGAATGCTTTCCATATATTTTCTGTTAATCAACAATATCCCTTAATATCTTTCTTAGATGAGTCGAAAGTCAAATTATTTTAATGCAGTTTTGTTCCAAAGATTGAGCGAATTCTAAAAACACCTTTATAATTGAAATGGGGCAATTTGAGACAAAGATATGGCCATTTATTTCAAGGTTGACCCTATTTAATGTTTGCCTTATATTTTCTATTAATCGAAGAATATCTCTTAATATCTTTCTTAGATGAGTCGGAAGTCAAATTATTTTAATGCAGTTTTGTTGCAAAGATCGAGTGAATTCTAAAATCACCTTTATAATTGAAATGGGGCAATTTTGGACGAAGATATGGCCATTTATTTCAAGGTAGACCCTATAGAATGCTTTCCATATATTTTCTGTTAATCAACAATATCCCTTAATATCTTTCTTAGATGAGTCGAAAGTCAAAGTATTTTAAAGCAGTTTTGTTCCAAAGATTGAGCGAATTCTAAAAACTCCTTTATAATTGAAATGGGGCAATTTTTGACAAAGATATGGCCATTTATTTCAAGGTTGACCCTATTTAATGTTTGCCTTTTATTTTCTATTAATCGAAAAATATCTCTTATTTTCTTTCTAAGATGAGTCGGAAATCAAATTATTTTAATGCAGTTTTGTTTCAAAGATCGATTGAATTCTAAAAACACCTTTATAATTTAAATGGGGCAATTTTTGACGAAGATATGGACATTTATTTCAAGATAGAGCCTATTTAATGCTTTCCATATATTTTCTATTTATCGAAGATTATCCCTTAATATCTTTCTTAGATGAGTCGGAAGTCAAATTATTTTAATGCAGTTTTGTTCCAAAGATCAAGTGAATTCTAAAAACACCTTTATAATTGAAATGGGGCAATTTTTGACGAAGATATGGCCATTTATTTCAAGGTAGACCCTATTTAATGCTTTCCATATATTTTCTATTTATCGAAGAATATCCCTTAATATCTTTCTTAGACGAGTCGGAAGTCAAATTAATTTAATGCAGTTTTGTTTCAAAGATTGAGTGAATTCTAAAAACAGCTTTATAATTGAAATGGGGCAATTTTTGACGAAGATATGGCCATTTATTTCAAGGTAGACCCTATAGAATGCTTTCCATATATTTTCTGTTAATCAACAATATCCCTTAATATCTTTCTTAGATGAGTCGGAAGTCAAATTATTTTAATGCAGTTTTGTTCCAAAAATCGAGTGAATTCTAAAAACACCTTTATAATTGAAATGGGGTAATTTGAGACAAAGATATGGCCATTTATTTCAAGGTTGACCCTATTTAATGTTTGCCTTTTATTTTCTATTAATCGAAGAATATCTCTTAATATCTTTCTTAGATGAGTCGGAAGTCAAATTATTTTAATGCAGTTTTGTTGCAAAGTTCGATTGACATCTAAAATCACCTTTATAATTGAAATGGGGCAATTTTGGACGAAGATATGGCCATTTATTTCAAGGTAGACCCTATAGAATGCTTTCCATATATTTTCTGCTAATCAACAATATACCTTAATATCTTTCTTAGATGAGTCGGAAGTCAAATTATTTTAATGCAGTTTTGTTTCAAAGATCGAGCGAATTCTAAAAACACCTTTATAATTGAAATGGGGCAATTTTTGACAAAGATATGGCTATTTATTTCAAGGTTGACCCTATTTAATGTTTGGCTTATATTTTCTATTAATCGAAGAATATCCCTTAATATCTTTCTTAGATGAGTCGAAAGTCAAATTATTTTAATGCAGTTTTGTTCCAAAGATTGAGTGAATTCTAAAAACACCTTTATAATTGAAGTGGGGCAATTTTTGACAAAGATATGGCCATTTATTTCAAGGTAGACCCTATAGAATGCTTTCCATATATTTTCTGTTAATCAACAATATCTCTTAATATCTTTCTTAGATGAGTCGAAAGTCAAATTATTTTAATGCAGTTTTTTTCCAAAGATCGAGCGAATTCTAAAAACATCTTCATAATTGAAATGCGGCAATTTTTGACGAAGATATGGACATTTATTTCAAGGTAGACCCTATTTAATGATTTCCACATATTTTGTATTTATCGAAGAATATCCCTTAATATCTTTCTTAGATGAGTCAAAAAGTCAAATTATTTTAATGCAGTTTTGTTCCAAAGAATTGTAAAAACACCTTTATAATTGAAATGGGGCAATTTTTGACGAAGATATGGCCATTTATTTCAAGGTAGACCCTATTTAATGCTTTCCATATATTTTCTGTTAATCAACAATATCCCTTAATAGCTTTCTTAGATGAGTCGAAAGTCAAATTATTTTAATGCAGTTTTGTTTCAAAGATTGAGTGAATTCTAAAAACACCTTTATAATTGAAATGGGGCAATTTGAGACAAAGATATGGCCATTTATTTCAAGGTTGACCCTATTTAATGTTTGCCTTTTATTTTCTATTAATCGAAGAATATCTCTTAATATCTTTCTTAGATGAGTCGGAAGTCAAATTATTTTAATGCAGTTTTGTTGCAAAGTTCGATTGACATCTAAAATCACCTTTATAATTGAAATGGGGCAATTTTGGACGAAGATATGGCCATTTATTTCAAGGTAGACCCTATTTAATGCTTTCCATATATTTTCTGTTAATCAACAATATCCCTTAATATCTTTCTTAGATGAGTCGAAAGTCAAATTATTTTAATGCAGTTTTGTTTCAAAGATTGAGCGAATTCTTAAAACACCTTTATAATTGAAATGGGGCAATTTTTGACAAAGATATGGCCATTTATTTCAAGGTTGACCCTATTTAATGTTTGCCTTTTATTTTCTATTAATCGAAGAATATCTCTTAATATCTTTCTTAGATGAGTCGGAAGTCAAATTATTTTAATGCAGTTTTGTTTCAAAGATCGATTGAATTCTAAAAACACCTTTATCATTGAAATGGGGCAATTTTTGACGAAGATATGGACATTTATTTCAAGGTAGACCCTATTTAATGCTTTCCATATATTTTCTATTTATCGAAGAATATCCCTTAATATCTTTCTTAGATGAGTCGGAAGTCAAATTATTTTAATGCAGTTTTGTTCCAAAGAATTGTAAAAACACCTTTATAATTGAAATGGGGCAATTTTTGACGAAGATATGGCCATTTATTTCAAGGTAGACCCTATTTAATGCTTTCCATATATTTTCTATTTATCGAAGAATACCCCTTAATATCTTTCTTAGACGAGTCGGAAGTCAAATTATTTTAATGCAGTTTTGTTTCAAAGATTGAGTGAATTCTAAAAACAGCTTTATAATTGAAATGGGGCAATTTTTGACGAAGATATGGCCATTTATTTCAAGGTAGACCCTATAGAATGCTTTCCATATATTTTCTGTTAATCAACAATATCCCTTAATATCTTTCTTAGATGAGTCGGAAGTCAAATTATTTTAATGCAGTTTTGTTCCAAAGATTGAGTGAATTCTAAAAACACCTTTATAATTGAAATGGGGCAATTTTTGACAAAGATATGGCTATTTATTTCAAGGTTGACCCTATTTAATGTTTGCCTTTTATTTTCTATTAATCGAAGAATATCTCTTAATATCTTTCTTAGATGAGTCGGAAGTCAAATTATTTTAATGCAGTTTTGTTGCAAAGTTCGATTGACATCTAAAATCACCTTTATAATTGAAATGGAGCAATTTTGGACGAAGATATGGCCATTTATTTCAAGGTAGACCCTATAGAATGCTTTCCATATATTTTCTGTTAATCAACAATATCCCTTAATATCTTTGTTAGATGAGTCGAAAGTCAAATTATTTTAATGCAGTTTTGTTTCAAAGATTGAGCGAATTCTAAAAACACCTTTATAATTGAAATGGGGCAATTTTTGACGAAGATATGGCCATTTATTTCAAGGTTGACCCTATTTAATGTTTGCCTTTTATTTTCTATTAATCGAAGAATATCTCTTAATATCTTTCTTAGATGAGTCGGAAGTCAAATTATTTTAATGCAGTTTTGTTTCAAAGATTGAGTGAATTCTAAAAACAGCTTTATAATTGAAATGGGGCAATTTTTGACGAAGATATGGCCATTTATTTCAAGGTAGACCCTATAGAATGCTTTCCATATATTTTCTGTTAATCAACAATATCCCTTAATATCTTTCTTAGATGAGTCGGAAGTCAAATTATTTTAATGCAGTTTTGTTCCAAGCATTAAGTGAATTCTAAAAACACCTTTATAATTGAAATGGGGCAATTTTTGACAAAGATATGGCCATTTATTTTAAGGTTGACCCTATTTAATGTTTGGCTTATATTTTCTATTAATCGAAGAATATCCCTTATTATCTTTCTTAGATGAGTCGGAAGTCAAATTATTTTAATGCAGTTTTGTTTCAAAGATCAAGTGAATTCTAAAAACACCTTTATAATTGAAATGGGGCAATTTTAGACAAAGATATGGCCATTTATTTCAAGGTTGACCCTATTTAATGTTTGGCTTATATTTTCTATTAATCGAAGAATATCTCTTAATATCTTTCTTAGATGAGTCGGAAGTCAAATTATTTTAATGCAGTTTTGTTCCAAAGATTGAGCGAATTCTAAAAACACCTTTATAATTGAAATGGGGCAATTTTTGACGAAGATATGGACATTTATTTCAAGGTAGACCCTATTTAATGATTTCCACATATTTTGTATTTATCGAAGAAAATCCCTTAATATCTTTCTTAGATGAGTCAAAAGTCAAATTATTTTAATGCAGTTTTGTTCCAAAGAATTGTAAAAACACCTTTATAATTGAAATGGGGCAATTTTTTACGAAGATATGGCCATTTATTTCAAGGTAGACCCTATTTAATACTTTCCATATATTTTTTGTTAATCAACAATATCCCTTAATAGCTTTCTTAGATGAGTCGAAAGTCAAATTATTGTAATGCAGTTTTGTTTCAAAGATTGAGTGAATTCTAAAAACACCTTTATAATTGAAATGGGGCAATTTGAGACAAAGATATGGCCATTTATTTTAAGGTTGACCCTATTTAATGTTTGGCTTATATTTTCTATTAATCGAAGAATATCCCTTAATATCTTTCTTAGATGAGTCGGAAGTCAAATTATTTTAATGCAGTTTTGTTTCAAAGATCAAGTGAATTCTAAAAACACCTTTATAATTGAAATGGGGCAATTTTAGACAAAGATATGGCCATTTATTTCAAGGTTGACCCTATTTAATGTTTGGCTTATATTTTCTATTAATCGAAGAATATCTCTTAATATCTTTCTTAGATGAGTCGGAAGTCAAATTATTTTAATGCAGTTTTGTTCCAAAGATCGAGCGAATTCTAAAAACATCTTCATAATTGAAATGGGGCAATTTTTGACGAAGATATGGACATTTATTTCAAGGTAGACCCTATTTAAATGATTTCCACATATTTTGTATTTATCGAAGAATATCCCTTAATATCTTTCTTAGATGAGTCAAAAGTCAAATTATTTTAATGCAGTTTTGTTCCAAAGAATTGTAAAAACACCTTTATAATTGAAATGGGGCAATTTTTTACGAAGATATGGCCATTTATTTCAAGGTAGACCCTATTTAATGCTTTCCATATATTTTCTGTTAATCAACAATATCCCTTAATAGCTTTCTTAGATGAGTCGAAAGTCAAATTATTTTAATGCAGTTTTGTTTCAAAGATTGAGTGAATTCTAAAAACACCTTTATAATTGAAATGGGGCAATTTGAGACAAAGATATGGCCATTTATTTCAAGGTTGACCCTATTTAATGTTTGCCTTTTATTTTCTATTAATCGAAGAATATCTCTTAATATCTTTCTTAGATGAGTCGGAAGTCAAATTATTTTAATGCAGTTTTGTTGCAAAGTTCGATTGACATCTAAAATCACCTTTATAATTGAAATGGGGCAATTTTGGACGAAGATATGGCCATTTATTTCAAGGTAGACCCTATTTAATGCTTTCCATATATTTTCTGTTAATCAACAATATCCCTTAATATCTTTCTTAGATGAGTCGAAAGTCAAATTATTTTAATGCAGTTTTGTTTCAAAGATTGAGCGAATTCTAAAAACACCTTTATAATTGAAATGGGGCAATTTTTGACAAAGATATGGCCATTTATTCAAGGTTGACCCTATTTAATGTTTGCCTTTTATTTTGCTATTAATCGAAGAATATCTCTTAATATCTTTCTTATATGAGTCGGAAGTCAAATTATTTTTATGCAGTTTTGTTTCAAAGATCGATTGATTCTAAATACACCTTTTTCATTGAAATGGGGCAATTTTTGACGAAGATATGGACATTTATTTCAAGGTAGAGCCTATTTAATGCTTTCCATATATTTTCTATTTATCGAAGAATATCCCTTAATATCTTTCTTAGATGAGTCGGAAGTCAAATTATTTTAATGCAGTTTTGTTCCAAAGAATTGTAAAAACACCTTTATAATTGAAATGGGGCAATTTTTGACGAAGATATGGCCATTTATTTCAAGGTAGACCCTATTTAATGCTTTCCATATATTTTCTATTAATCGAAGAATATCTCTTAATATCTTTCTTAGATGAGTCGGAAGTCAAATTATTTTAACGCAGTTTTGTTTCAAAGATTGAGTGAATTCTAAAAACACCTTTATAATTGAAATGGGGCAATTTTTGACGAAGATATGGCCATTTATTTCAAGGTAGAGCCTATTTAATGCTTTCCATATATTTTCTATTTATCGGAGAATATACCTTAATATCTTTCTTAGATGAGTCGGAAGTCAAATTATTTTAATGCAGTTTTGTTTCAAAGATCGAGCGAATTTTAAAAACATCTTTATAATTGAAATGGGGCAATTTGAGACGAAGATATGGCCATTTATTTCAAGGTTGACCCTATTTAATGTTTGCCTTTTATTTTCTATTAATCAACAATATCCCTTAATATCTTTCTTAGATGAGTCGGAAGTCAAATTATTTTAATGCAGTTTTGTTCCAAAGATTGAGTGAATTCTAAAAACACCTTTATAATTGAAATGGGGCAATTTGAGACAAAGATATGGCCATTTATTTCAAGGTTGACCCTATTTAATGCTTGCCTTTTATTTTCTATTAATCGAAGAATATCTCTTAATATCTTTCTTAGATGAGTCGGAAGTCAAATTATTTTAATGCAGTTTTGTTTCAAAGTTCGATTGACATCTAAAATCACCTTCATAATTGAAATGGGGCAATTTTGGACGAAGATATGGCCATTTATTTCAAGGTAGACCCTATAGAATGCTTTCCATATATTTTCTGTTAATCAACATTATCCCTTAATATCTTTCTTAGATGAGTCGGAAGTCAAATTATTTTAATGCAGTTTTGTTTCAAAGATTGAGCGAATTCTAAAAACACCTTTATAATTGAAATGGGGCAATTTTTGACAAAGATATGGCCATTTATTTCAAGGTTGACCCTATTTAATGTTTGGCTTATATTTTCTATTAATCGAAGAATATCTCTTAATATCTTTCTTAGATGAGTCGGAAGTCAAATTATTTAATGCAGTTTGTTTCAAAGTTCGATTGACATCTAAAATCACTTCATAATTGAAATGGGGCAATTTTGGACGAAGATATGGCCATTTATTTCAAGGTAGACCCTATAGAATGCTTTCCATATATTTTCTGTTAATCAACAATATCCCTTAATATCTTTCTTAGATGAGTCGGAAGTCAAATTATTTTAATGCAGTTTTGTTTCAAAGATTGAGTGAATTCTAAAAACAGCTTTATAATTGAAATGGGGCAATTTTAGACAAAGATATGGCCATTTATTTCAAGGTTGACCCTATTTAATGTTTGGCTTATATTTTCTATTAATCGAAGAATATCCCTTAATATCTTTCTTAGATGAGTCGGAAGTCAAATTATTTTAATGCAGTTTTGTTTCAAAGATCGATTAAATTCTAAAAACACCTTTATAATTGAAATGGGGCAATTTTTGACGAAGATATGGACATTTATTTCAAGGTAGAGCCTATTTAATGCTTTCCATATATTTTCTATTTATCGAAGAATATCCCTTAATATCTTTCTTAGATGAGTCGGAAGTCAAATTATTTTAATGCAGTTTTGTTCCAAAGAATTGTAAAAACACCTTTATAATTGAAATGGGGCAATTTTTGACGAAGATATGGCCATTTATTTCAAGGTAGACCCTATTTAATGCTTTCCATATATTTTCTATTTATCGAAGAATACCCCTTAATATCTTTCTTAGACGAGTCGGAAGTCAAATTATTTTAATGCAGTTTTGTTTCAATGATTGAGTGAATTCTAAAAACAGCTTTATAATTGAAATGGGGCAATTTTTGACGAAGATATGGCCATTTATTTCAAGGTAGACCCTATAGAATGCTTTCCATATATTTTCTGTTAATCAACAATATCCCTTAATATCTTTCTTAGATGAGTCGGAAGTCAAATTATTTTAATGCAGTTTTGTTTCAAAGATTGAGCGAATTCTAAAAACACCTTTATAATTGAAATGGGGCAATTTTTGACAAAGATATGGCCATTTATTCCAAGGTTGACCCTATTTAATGTTTGCCTTTTATTTTCTATTAATCGAAGAATATCTCTTAATATCTTTCTTAGATGAGTCGGAAGTCAAATTATTTTAATGCAGTTTTGTTTCAAAGATTGAGTGAATTCTAAAAACAGCTTTATAATTGAAATGGGGCAATTTTTGACGAAGATATGGCCATTTATTTCAAGGTAGACCCTATTTAATGCTTTCCATATATTTTCTGTTAATCAACAATATCCCTTAATATCTTTCTTAGATGAGTCGGAAGTCAAATTATTTTAATGCAGTTTTGTTCCAAAGATTAAGTGAATTCTAAAAACACCTTTATAATTGAAATGGGGCAATTTTTGACAAAGATATGGCCATTTATTTTAAGGTTGACCCTATTTAATGTTTGGCTTATATTTTCTATTAATCGAAGAATATCCCTTAATATCTTTCTTAGATGAGTCGGAAGTCAAATTATTTTAATGCAGTTTTGTTTCAAAGATCAAGTGAATTCTAAAAACACCTTTATAATTGAAATGGGGCAATTTTAGACAAAGATATGGCCATTTATTTCAAGGTTGACCCTATTTAATGTTTGGCTTATATTTTCTATTAATCGAAGAATATCTATTAATATCTTTCTTAGATGAGTCGGAAGTCAAATTATTTTAATGCAGTTTTGTTTCAAAGTTTGATTGACATCTAAAATCACCTTTATAATTGAAATGGGGCAATTTTGGACGAAGATATGGCCATTTATTTCAAGGTAGACCCTATAGAATGCTTTCCATATATTTTCTGTTAATCAACAATATCCCTTAATATCTTTCTTAGATGAGTCGAAAGTCAAATTATTTTAATGCAGTTTTGTTTCAAAGATTGAGCGAATTCTAAAAACACCTTTATAATTGAAATGGGGCAATTTTTGACAAAGATATGGCCATTTATTTCAAGGTTGACCCTATTTAATGTTTGCCTTTTATTTTCTATTAATCGAAGAATATCTCTTAATATCTTTCTTAGATGAGTCGGAAGTCAAATTATTTTAATGCAGTTTTGTTTCAAAGATCGATTGAATTCTAAAAACACCTTTATAATTTAAATGGGGCAATTTTTGACGAAGATATGGACATTTATTTCAAGATAGAGCCTATTTAATGCTTTCCATATATTTTCTATTTATCGAAGAATATCCCTTAATATCTTTCTTAGATGAGTCGGAAGTCAAATTATTTTAATGCAGTTTTGTTCCAAAGAATTGTAAAAACACCTTTATAATTGAAATGGGGCAATTTTTGACGAAGATATGGCCATTTATTTCAAGGTAGACCCTATTTAATGCTTTCCATATATTTTCTGTTAATCAACAATATCCCTTAATATCTTTCTTAGATGAGTCGGAAGTCAAATTATTTTAATGCAGTTTTGTTTCAAAGATTGAGTGAATTCTAAAAACACCTTTATAATTGAAATGGGGCAATTTTTGACAAAGATATGGCCATTTATTTTAAGGTTGACCCTATTTAATGTTTGGCTTATATTTTCTATTAATCGAAGAATATCCCTTAATATCTTTCTTAGATGAGTCGAAAGTCAAATTATTTTAATGCAGTTTTATTTCAAAGATCAAGCGAATTCTAAAAACAGCTTTATAATTGAAATGGGGCAATTTTAGACAGAGATATGGCCATTTATTTCAAGGTTGACCCTATTTAATGTTTGGCTTATATTTTCTATTAATCGAAGAATATCTCTTAATATCTTTCTTAGATGAGTCGGAAGTCAAATTATTTTAATGCAGTTTTGTTTCAAAGTTCGATTGACATCTAAAATCACCTTTATAATTGAAATGGGGCAATTTTGGACGAAGATATGGCCATTTATTTCAAGGTAGACCCTATAGAATGCTTTCCATATATTTTCTGTTAATCAACAATATCCCTTAATATCTTTCTTAGATGAGTCGAAAGTCAAATTATTTTAATGCAGTTTTGTTCCAAAGATTGAGCGAATTCTAAAAACACCTTTATAATTGAAATGGGGCAATTTTTGACAAAGATATGGCCATTTATTTCAAGGTTGACCCTATTTAATGTTTGCCTTTTATTTTCTATTAATCGAAGAATATCTCTTAATATCTTTCTTAGATGAGTCGGAAGTCAAATTATTTTAATGCAGTTTTGTTTCAAAGATCGATTGAATTCTAAAAACACCTTTATAATTGAAATGGGGCAATTTTTGACGAAGATATGGACATTTATTTCAAGGTAGAGCCTATTTAATGCTTTCCATATATTTTCTATTTATCGAAGAATATCCCTTAATATCTTTCTTAGATGAGTCGGAAGTCAAATTATTTTAATGCAGTTTTGTTCCAAAGAATTGTAAAAACACCTTTATAATTGAAATGGGGCAATTTTTGACGGAGATATGGCCATTTATTTCAAGGTAGACCCTATTTAATGCTTTCCATATATTTTCTATTTATCGAAGAATACCCCTTAATATCTTTGTTAGACGAGTCGGAAGTCAAATTATTTTAACGCAGTTTTGTTTCAATGATTGAGTGAAATCTAAAAACAGCTTTATAATTGAAATGAGGCAAATTTTGACGAAGATATGGCCATTTATTTCAAGGTAGACCCTATAGAATGCTTTCCATATATTTTCTGTTAATCAACAATATCCATTAATATCTTTCTTAGATGAGTCGGAAGTCAAATTATTTTAATGCAGTTTTGTTCCAAAGATTGAGTGAATTCTAAAAACACCTTTATAATTGAAATGGGGCAACTTGAGACAAAGATATGGCCATTTATTTCAAGGTTGACCCTATTTAATGTTTGCCTTTTATTTTCTATTAATCGAAGAATATCTCTTAATATCTTTCTTAGATGAGTCGGAAGTCAAATTATTTTAATGCAGTTTTGTTGCAAAGTTCGATTGACATCTTGGACGAAGATATGGCCATTTATTTCAAGGTAGACCCTATAGAATGCTTTCCATATATTTTCTGTTAATCAACATTATCCCTTAATATCTTTCTTAGATGAGTCGGAAGTCAAATTATTTTAATGCAGTTTTGTTTCAAAGATTAAGTGAATTCTAAAAACACCTTTATAATTGAAATGGGGCAATTTTTGACAAAGATATGGCCATTTATTTTAAGGTTGACCCTATTTAATGTTTGGCTTATATTTTCTATTAATCGAAGAATATCTCTTAATATCTTTCTTAGATGAGTCGGAAGTCAAATTATTTTAATGCAGTTTTGTTTCAAAGATCAAGTGAATTCTAAAAACACCTTTATAATTGAAATGGGGCAATTTTAGACAAAGATATGGCCATTTATTTCAAGGTTGACCCTATTTAATGTTTGGCTTATATTTTCTATTAATCGAAGAATATCTCTTAATATCTTTCTTACATGAGTCGAAAGTCAAATTATTTTAATGCAGTTTTGTTCCAAAGATTGAGCGAATTCTAAAAACACCTTTACAATTAAAATGGGGCAATTTTTGACGAAGATATGGCCATTTGTTTCAAGGTAGACCCTATTTAGTACTTTCCATATATTTTCTATTTATCGAAGAATATCCCTTAATATCTTTCTTAGATGAGTCGAAGTCAAAATATTTTAATGCAGTTTTGTTTTAAAGATCAAGTGAATTCTAAAAACACCTTTATAATTGAAATGGGGCAATTTTTGACGAAGATATGGCCATTTATTTCAAGGTAGACCCTATAGAATGCTTTCCATATATTTTCTGTTATCAACAATATCCCTTAATATCTTTCTTAGATGAGTCGGAAGTCAAATTATTTTAATGCAGTTTTGTTCCAAAGATTGAGTGAATTCTAAAAACACCTTTATAATTGAAATGGGGCAATTTGAGACAAAGATATGGCCATTTATTTCAAGGTTGACCCTATTTAATGTTTGCCTTTTATTTTCTATTAATCGAAGAATATCTCTTAATATCTTTCTTAGATGAGTCGGAAGTCAAATTATTTTAATGCAGTTTTGTTGCGAAGTTCGATTGACATCTAAAATCACCTTTATAATTGAAATGGGGCAATTTTGGACGAAGATATGGCCATTTATTTCAAGGTAGACCCTATAGAATGCTTTCCGTATATTTTCTATTTATCGAAGAATATCCCTTAATATCTTTCTTAGATGAGTCGGAAGTCAAATTATTTTAATGCAGTTTTGTTCCAAAGATTGTTTGAATTCTAAAAACACCTTTATAATTGAAATGGGGCAATTTTTGACGAAGATATGGCCATTTATTTCAAGGTAGACCCTATTTAATGCTTTCCATATATTCTCTATTTATCGAAGAATATCCCTTAATATCTTTCTTAGATGAGTCGGAAGACAAATTATTTTAATGCAGTTTTGTTTCAAAGATCGAGCGAATTCTAAAAACATCTCTATAATTGAAATGGGGCAATTTTTGACGAAGATATGGCCATTTATTTCAAGGTAGACCCTATTTAATGCTTTCCATATATTTTCTATTTATCGAAGAATATCCCTTAATATCTTTCTTAGATGAGTCGAAAGTCAAATTATTTTAATGCAGTTTTGTTCCAAAGAATTGTAAAAACACCTTTATAATTGAAATAGGGCAATTTTTGACGAAGATATGGCCATTTATTTCAAAGTAGACCCTATTTAATGCTTTCCATATATTTTCTATTTATCGAAGAATATCCCTTAATATCTTTCTTAGATGAGTCGAAAGTCAAATTATTTTAATTCAGTTTTGTTTCAAAGATTGAGTGAATTCTAAAAACACCTTTATAATTGAAATGGGGCAATTTGAGACAAAGATATGGCCATTTATTTCAAGGTTGACCCTATTTAATGTTTGCCTTTTATTTTCTATTAATCGAAGAATATCTCTTAATATCTTTCTTAGATGAGTCGGAAGTCAAATTATTTTAATGCAGTTTTGTTTCAAAGATCGATTCAATTCTAAAAACACCTTTATAATTGAAATGGGGCAATTTTTGACGAAGATATGGCCATTTATTTCAAGGTAGAGCCTATTTAATGCTTTCCATATATTTTCTATTTATCGAAGAATATACCTTAATATCTTTCTTAGATGAGTCGTAAGTCAAATTATTTTAATGCAATTTTGTTTCAAAGATTGAGCGAATTTTAAAAACATCTTTATAATTGAAATGGGGCAATTTGAGACGAAGATATGGCCATTTATTTCAAGGTTGACCCTATTTAAAGTTTGGCTTATATTTTCTATTAATCGAAGAATATCTCTTAATATCTTTCTTAGATGAGTCGGAAGTAAAATTATTTTAATGCAGTTTTGTTGCAAAGATCGATTGAATTCTAAAATCACCTTTATAATTGAAATGGGGCAATCTTGGACGAAGATATGGCCATTTATTTCAAGGTAGACCCTATAGAATGCTTTCCATATATTTTCTGTTAATCAACAATATCCCCTAATATCTTTCTTAGATGAGTCGAAAGTCAAATTATTTTAATGCAGTTTTGTTCCAAAGATTGAGTGATATCTAAAAACACCTTTATAATTGAAATGGGGCAATTTTTGACGAAGATATGACCATTTATTTCAAGGTAGAGCCTATTTAATGCTTTCCATATATTTTCTATTTATCGAAGAATATCCCTTAATATCTTTCTTAGACGAGTCGGAAGTCAAATTAATTTAATGCAGTTTTGTTCCAAAGATTGAGTGAATTCTAAAAACAGCTTTATAATTGAAATGGGGCAATTGTTGACGAAGATATGGCCATTTATTTCAAGGTAGACCCTATAGAATGCTTTCCATATATTTTCTGTTAATCAACAATATCCCTTAATATCTTTCTTAGATGAGTCGGAAGTCAAATTATTTTAATGCAGTTTTGTTCCAAAGATTGAGTGAATTCTAAAAACACCTTTATAATTGAAATGGGGCAACTTGAGACAAAGATATGGCCATTTATTTCAAGGTTGACCCTATTTAATGTTTGCCTTATATTTTCTATTAATCGAAGAATATCTCTTAATATCTTTCTTAGATGAGTCGAAAGTCAAATTATTTTAATGCAGTTTTGTTTCAAAGATTGAGTGAATTCTAAGAACACCTTTATAATTGAAATGGGACAATTTTTAACAAAGATATGGCCATTTATTTCAAGGTAGACCCTATTTAATGCTTTCCATATATTTTCTATTTATCGAAGAATATCCCTTAATATCTTTCTTAGATGAGTCGGAAGTCAAATTATTTTAATGCAGTTTTGTTCCAAAGATCGAGCGAATTCTAAAAACATCTTTATAATTGAAATATGGCAATTTTTGACGAAGATATGGCCATTTATTTCAAGGTAGACCCTATTTAATGCTTTCCAAATATTTTCTATTTATCGAAGAATATCCCTTAATATCTTTCTTAGATGAGTCGAAAGTCAAATTATTTTAATGCAGTTTTGTTCCAAAGAATTGTAAAAACACCTTTATAATTGAAATGGGGCAATTTTTTACGAAGATATGGCCATTTATTTCAAGGTAGACCCTATTTAATGCTTTCCATATATTTTCTATTTATCGAAGAATATCCCTTAATATCTTTCTTAGACGAGTCGGAAGTCAAATTATTTTAATGCAGTTTTGTTCCAAAGATTGAGTGAATTCTAAAAACAGCTTTATAATTGAAATGGGGCAATTTTGGACGAAGATATGGCCATTTATTTCAAGGTAGACCCTATAGAATGCTTTCCATATATTTTCTATTTATCGAAGAATATCCCTTAATATCTTTCTTAGATGAGTCGGAAGTCAAATTATTTTAATGTAGTTTTGTTCCAAAGATTGAGTGAATTCTATAAACAGCTTTATAATTGAAATGGGGCAATTTGAGACAAAGATATGGCCATTTATTTCAAGGTTGACCCTATTTAATGTTTGCCTTTTATTTTCTATTAATCGAAGAATATCTCTTAATATCTTTCTTAGATGAGTCGGAAGTCAAATTATTTTAATGCAGTTTTGTTGCAAAGTTCGATTGACATCTAAAATCACCTTTATAATTGAAATGGGGCAATTTTAGACAAAGATATGGCCATTTATTTCAAGGTAGACCCTATAGAATGCTTTCCATATATTTTCTATTTATCGAAGAATATCCCTTAATATCTTTCTTACATGAGTCGGAAGTCAAATTATGTTAATGCAGTTTTGTTCCAAAGATTGAGTGAATTCTAAAAACACCTTTATAATTGAAATGGGGCAATTTGAGACAAAGATATGGCCATTTATTTCAAGGTTGACCCTATTTAATGTTTGCCTTTTATTTTCTATTAATCGAAGAATATCTCTTAATATCTTTCTTAGATGAGTCGGAAGTCAAATTATTTTAATGCAGTTTTGTTGTAAAGTTTGATTGACATCTAAAATCACCTTTATAATTGAAATGGGGCAATTTTGGACGAAGATATGGCCATTTATTTCAAGGTAGACCCTATAGAATGCTTTCCATATATTTTCTGTTAATCAACATTATCCCTTAATATCTTTCTTAGATGAGTCGGAAGTCAAATTATTTTAATGCAGTCTTGTTCCAAAGATTGAGTGAATTCTAAAAACACCTTTATAATTGAAATGGGGCAATTTTTGACAAAGATATGGCCATTTATTTCAAGGTTGACCCTGTTTAATGTTTGGCTTATATTTTCTATTAATCGAAGAATATCCCTTAATATCTTTCTTAGATGAGTCGGAAAGTCAAAATTATTTTAATGCAGTTTTATTTCAAAGATTGTTTGAATTCTAAAAAACACCCTTTACAAATTGAAATGGGGGCAATTTGGACGAAGATATGGCCATTTATTTCAAGGTAGACCCTATTTAATGCTTTCCATATATTTTCTATTTATCGAAGAATATCCCTTAATATCTTTCTTAGATGAGTCGGAAGTCAAATTATTTTAATGCAGTTTTGTTCCAAAGATCGAGAGAATTCTAAAAACATCTTTATAATTGAAATGGGGCAATTTTGGACGAAGATATGGCCATTTATTTCAAGGTAGACCCTATAGAATGCTTTCCATATATTTTCTGTTAATCAACATTATCCCTTAATATCTTTCTTAGATGAGTCGGAAGTCAAATTATTTTAATGCAGTTTTGTTTCAAAGATTAAGTGAATTCTAAAAACAGCTTTATAATTGAAATGGGGCAATTTTTGACGAAGATATGGCCATTTATTTCAAGATAGACCCTATAGAATGCTTTCCATATATTTTCTGTTAATCAACAATATCCCTTAATATCTTTCTTAGATGAGTCGGAAGTCAAATTATTTTAATGCAGTTTTGTTTCAAAAATTGAGTAAATTCTAAATACACCTTTATAATTGAAATGGGGCAATTTGAGACAAAGATATGGCCATTTATTTCAAGGTTGACCCTATTTAATGTTTGCCTTTTATTTTCTATTAATCGAAGAATATCTCTTAATATCTTTCTTAGATGAGTCGGAAGTCAAATTAATTTAATGCAGTTTTGTTGCGAAGTTCGATTGACATCTAAAATCACCTTTATAATTGAAATGGGGCAATTTTGGACGAAGATATGGCCATTTATTTCAAGGTAGACCCTATGGAATGCTTTCCATATATTTTCTATTTATCGAAGAATATCTCATAATATCTTTCTTAGATGAGTCGGAAGTCAAATTATTTTAATGCAGTTTTGTTCCAAAGATTGAGTGAATTCTAAGGCACCTTTATAATTGAAATGGGGCAATGTGAGACAAAGATATGACCATTTATTTCAAGGTAGACCCTATTTAATGCTTTCCATATATTCTCTATTTATCGAAGAATATCCCTTAATATCTTTCTTAGATGAGTCGGAAGACAAATTATTTTAATGCAGTTTTGTTTCAAAGATCGAGCGAATTCTAAAAACATCTCTATAATTGAAATGGGGCAATTTTTGACGAAGATATGGACATTTATTTCAAGGTAGAGCCTATTTAATGCTTTCCATATATTTTCTATTTATCGAAGAATATCCCTTAATATCTCTCTTAGATGAGTCGGAAGTCAAATTATTTTAATGCAGTTTTGTTCCAAAGAATTGTAAAAACACCTTTATAATTGAAATGGGGCAATTTTTGACGAAGATATGGCCATTTATTTCAAGGTAGACCCTATTTAATGCTTTCCATATATTTTCTGTTAATCAAACAATATCCCTTAATATCTTTCTTAGATGAGTCGAAAGTTAAATTATTTTAATGCAGTTTTGTTTCAAAGATCAAGTGAATTTCTAAAAATCACCTTCATAATTGAAATGAGGCAATTTTAGACAAAGATATGGCCATTTATTTCAAGGTTGACCCTATTTAATGTTTGCATTTTATTTTCTATTAATCGAAGAATATCTCTTAATATCTTTTCTTAGATGAGTCGGAAGTCAAATTATTTTAATGCAGTTTTGTTTCAAAGATCGATTAATTTCTAAAATCACCTTTATAATTGAAATGGGGCAATTTTGGACGAAGATATGGCCATTTATTTCAAGGTAGAGCCTATTTAATGCTTTCCATATATTTTCTATTTATCGAAGAATATACCTTAATATCTTTCTTAGATGAGTCGGAAGTCAAATTATTTTAATGCAGTTTTGTTTCAAAGATTGAGCGAATTTTAAAAACATCTTTATAATTGAAATGGGGCAATTTGAGACGAAGATATGGCCATTTATTTCAAGGTTGACCCTATTTAATGTTTGCATTTTATTTTCTATTAATCGAAGAATATCTCTTAATATCTTTCTTAGATGAGTCGGAAGTCAAATTATTTTAATGCAGTTTTGTTGCAAAGATCGATTGAATTCTAAAATCACCTTTATAATTGAAATGGGGCAATCTTGGACGAAGATATGGCCATTTATTTCAAGGTAGACCCTATAGAATGCTTTCCATATATTTTCTGTTAATCAACAATATCCCCTAATATCTTTCTTAGATGAGTCGAAAGTCAAATTATTTTAATGCAGTTTTGTTCCAAAGATTGAGTGATATCTAAAAACACCTTTATAATTGAAATGGGGCAATTTTTGACGAAGATATGACCATTTATTTCAAGGTAGAGCCTATTTAATGCTTTCCATATATTTTCTATTTATCGAAGAATATCCCTTAATATCTTTCTTAGACGAGTCGGAAGTCAAATTATTTTAACGCAGTTTTGTTTCAAAGATTGAGTGAATTCTAAAAACAGCTTTATAATTGAAATGGGGCAATTTTTGACGAAGATATGGCCATTTATTTCAAGGTAGACCCTATAGAATGCTTTCCATATATTTTCTGTTAATCAACAATATCCCTTAATATCTTTCTTAGATGAGTCGGAAGTCAAATTATTTTAATGCAGTTTTGTTCCAAAGATTGAGTGAATTCTAAAAACACCTTTATAATTGAAATGGGGCAACTTGAGACAAAGATATGGCCATTTATTTCAAGGTTGACCCTATTTAATGTTTGCCTTATATTTTCTATTAATCGAAGAATATCTCTTAATATCTTTCTTAGATGAGTCGAAAGTCAAATTATTTTAATGCAGTTTTGTTTCAAAGATTGTTTGATTCCAAAAACACCTTTATAATTGAAATGGGGCAATTTTAGACGAAGATATGGCCATTTATTTCAAGGTAGACCCCTATTTAATGCTTTCCATATATTTTCTATTTATCGAAGAATATCCCTTAATATCTTTCTTAGATGAGTCGGAAGTCAAATTATTTTAATGCAGTTTTGTTCCAAAGATCGAGTGAATTCTAAAAACACCTTTATAATTGAAATATGGCAATTTTTGACGAAGATATGGCCATTTATTTCAAGGTAGACCCTATTTAATGCTTTCCACATATTTTCTATTTATCGAAGAATATCCCTTAATATCTTTCTTAGATGAGTCGAAAGTCAAATTATTTTAATGCAGTTTTGTTCCAAAGAATTGTAAAAACACCTTTATAATTGAAATGGGGCAATTTTTTACGAAGATATGGCTATTTATTTCAAGGTAGACCCTATTTAATGCTTTCCATATATTTTCTATTTATCGAAGAATATCCCTTAATATCTTTCTTAGACGAGTCGGAAGTCAAATTATTTTAATGCAGTTTTGTTCCAAAGATTGAGTGAATTCTAAAAACAGCTTTATAATTGAAATGGGGCAATTTTGGACGAAGATATGGCCATTTATTTCAAGGTAGACCCTATAGAATGCTTTCCATATATTTTCTATTTATCGAAGAATATCCCTTAATATCTTTCTTAGATGAGTCGGAAGTCAAATTATTTTAATGCAGTTTTGTTCCAAAGATTGAGTGAATTCTAAAAACACCTTTATAATTGAAATGGGGCAATTTGAGACAAAGATATGGCCATTTATTTCAAGGTTGACCCTATTTAATGTTTGCCTTTTATTTTCTATTAATCGAAGAATATCTCTTAATATCTTTCTTAGATGAGTCGGAAGTCAAATTATTTTAATGCAGTTTTGTTGCAAAGTTCGATTGACATCTAAAATCACCTTTATAATTGAAATGGGGCAATTTTAGACAAAGATATGGCCATTTATTTCAAGGTAGACCCTATAGAATGCTTTCCATATATTTTCTATTTATCGAAGAATATCCCTTAATATCTTTCTTACATGAGTCGGAAGTCAAATTATTTTAATGCAGTTTTGTTCCAAAGATTGAGTGAATTCTAAAAACACCTTTATAATTGAAATGGGGCAATTTGAGACAAAGATATGGCCATTTATTTCAAGGTTGACCCTATTTAATGTTTGCCTTTTATTTTCTATTAATCGAAGAATATCTCTTAATATCTTTCTTAGATGAGTCGGAAGTCAAATTATTTTAATGCAGTTTTGTTGTAAAGTTTGATTGACATCTAAAATCACCTTTATAATTGAAATGGGGCAATTTTGGACGAAGATATGGCCATTTATTTCAAGGTAGACCCTATAGAATGCTTTCCATATATTTTCTGTTAATCAACATTATCCCTTAATATCTTTCTTAGATGAGTCGGAAGTCAAATTATTTTAATGCAGTCTTGTTCCAAAGATTGAGTGAATTCTAAAAACACCTTTATAATTGAAATGGGGCAATTTTTGACAAAGATATGGCCATTTATTTCAAGGTTGACCCTGTTTAATGTTTGGCTTATATTTTCTATTAATCGAAGAATATCCCTTAATATCTTTCTTAGATGAGTCGGAAGTCAAATTATTTTAATGCAGTTTTGTTTCAAAGATTGTTTGATTCCAAAAACACCTTTATAATTGAAATGGGGCAATTTTGGACGAAGATATGGCCATTTATTTCAAGGTAGACCCTATTTAATGCTTTCCATATATTTTCTATTTATCGAAGAATATCCCTTAATATCTTTCTTAGATGAGTCGGAAGTCAAATTATTTTAATGCAGTTTTGTTCCAAAGATCGAGAGAATTCTAAAAACATCTTTATAATTGAAATGGGGCAATTTTTGACGAAGATATGGCCATTTATTTCAAGGTAGACCCTATAGAATGCTTTCCATATATTTTCTGTTAATCAACATTATCCCTTAATATCTTTCTTAGATAAGTCGGAAGTCAAATTATTTTAATGCAGTTTTGTTTCAAAAATTAAGTGAATTCTAAAAACAGCTTTATAATTGAAATGGGGCAATTTTTGACGAAGATATGGCCATTTATTTCAAGGTAGACCCTATAGAATGCTTTCCATATATTTTCTGTTAATCAACAATATCCCTTAATATCTTTCTTAGATGAGTCGGAAGTCAAATTATTTTAATGCAGTTTTGTTCCAAAGATTGAGTGAATTCTAAAAACACCTTTATAATTGAAATGGGGCAATTTGAGACAAAGGTGTGGCCATTTATTTCAAGGTTGACCCTATTTAATGTTTGCCTTTTATTTTCTATTAATCGAAGAATATCTCTTAATATCTTTCTTAGATGAGTCGGAAGTCAAATTATTTTAATGCAGTTTTGTTGCGAAGTTCGATTGACATCTAAAATCACCTTTATAATTGAAATGGGGCAATTTTGGACGAAGATATGGCCATTTATTTCAAGGTAGACCCTATAGAATGCTTTCCATATATTTTCTATTTATCGAAGAATATGCCTTAATATCTTTCTTAGATGAGTCGGAAGTCAAATTATTTTAATGCAGTTTTGTTCCAAAGATTGAGTGAATTCTAAAAACACCTTTATAAATGAAATGGGGCAATTTGAGACAAAGATATGGCCATTTATTTCAAGGTTGACCCTATTTAATGTTTGCCTTTTATTTTCTATTAATCGAAGAATATCTCTTAATATCTTTCTTAGATGAGTCGGAAGTCAAATTATTTTAATGCAGTTTTGTTGCAAAGTTTGATTGACATCTAAAATCACCTTTATAATTGAAATGGGGCAATTTTGGACGAAGATATGGCCATTTATTTCAAGGTAGACCCTATAGAATGCTTTCCATATATTTTCTGTTAATCAACATTATCCCTTAATATCTTTCTTAGATGAGTCGGAAGTCAAATTATTTTAATGCAGTCTTGTTCCAAAGATTGAGTGAATTCTAAAAACACCTTTATAATATAAATGGGGCAATTTTTGACAAAGATATGGCCATTTATTTCAAGGTTGACCCAATTTAATGTTTGGCTTATATTTTCTATTAATCGAAGAATATCCCTTAATATCTTTCTTAGATGAGTCGGAAGTCAAATTATTTTAATGCAGTTTTGTTTCAAAGATTGTTTGATTCTAAAAACACCTTTATAATTGAAATGGGGCAATTTTGGACTAAGATATGGCCATTTATTTCAAGGTAGACCCTATTTAATGCTTTCCATATATTTTCTATTTATCGAAGAATATCTATTAATATCTTTCTTAGATGAGTCGGAAGTCAAATTATTTTAATGCAGTTTTGTTCCAAAGATCGAGCGAATTCTAAAAACATCTTTATAATTGAAATGGGGCAATTTTTGACGAAGATATGGCCATTTATTTCAAGGTAGACCCTATTTAATGCTTTCCACATATTTTCTATTTATCGAAGAATATCCCTTAATATCTTTCTTAGATGAGTCGAAAGTCAAATTATTTTAATGCAGTTTTGTTCCAAAGAATTGTAAAAACACCTTTATAATTGAAATGGGGCAATTTTTTACGAAGATATGGCCATTTATTTCAAGGTAGACCCTATTTAATGCTTTCCATATATTTTCTATTAATCGAAGAATATCCCTTAATATCTTTCTTAGATGAGTCGGAAGTCAAATTATTTTAATGCAGTTTTGTTTCAAAGATTGAGTGAATTCTAAAAACAGCTTTATAATTGAAATGGGGCAATTTTTGACAAAGATATGGCCATTTATTTCAAGGTAGACCCTATTTAATGCTTTCCATATATTTTCTATTTATCGAAGAATATCCCTTAATATCTTTCTTAGATGAGTCGGAAGTCAAATTATTTTAATGCAGTTTTGTTCCAAAGATCGAGCGAATTCTAAAAACATCTTTATAATTGAAATGGGGCAATTTTTGACGAAGATATGGCCATTTATTTCAAGGTAGACCCTATTTAATGCTTTCCATATATTTTCTATTTATCGAAGAATATCCCTTAATATCTTTCTTAGACGAGTCGGAAGTCAAATTATTTTAATGCAGTTTTGTTCCAAAGAATTGTAAAAACACCTTTATAATTGAAATGGGGCAATTTTTTACGAAGATATGGCCATTTATTTCAAGGTAGACCCTATTTAATGCTTTCCATATATTTTCTATTTATCGAAGAATATCCCTTAATATCTTTCTTAGACGAGTCGGAAGTCAAATTATTTTAATGCAGTTTTGTTTCAAAGATTGAGTGAATTCTAGAAACAGCTTTATAATTGAAATGGGGCAATTTTTGACGAAGATATGGCCATTTATTTCAAGGTAGACCCTATAGAATGCTTTCCATATATTTTCTGTTAATCAACAATATCCCTTAATATCTTTCTTAGATGAGTCGGAAGTCAAATTATTTTAATGCAGTTTTGTTCCAAAGATTGAGTGAATTCTAAAAACACCTTTATAATTGAAATGGGGCAATTTGAGACAAAGGTGTGGCCATTTATTTCAAGGTTGACCCTATTTAATGTTTGCCTTTTATTTTCTATTAATCGAAGAATATCTCTTAATATCTTTCTTAGATGAGTCGGAAGTCAAATTATTTTAATGCAGTTTTGTTGCGAAGTTCGATTGACATCTAAAATCACCTTCATAATTGAAATGGGGCAATTTTGGACGAAGATATGGCCATTTATTTCAAGGTAGACCCTATAGAATGCTTTCCATATATTTTCTATTTATCGAAGAATATCCCTTAATATCTTTCTTAGATGAGTCGGAAGTCAAATTATTTTAATGCAGTTTTGTTCCAAAGATTGAGTGAATTCTAAAAACACCTTTATAATTGAAATGGGGCAATTTGAGACAAAGATATGGCCATTTATTTCAAGGTTGACCCTATTTAATGTTTGCCTTTTATTTTCTATTAATCGAAGAATATCTCTTAATATCTTTCTTAGATGAGTCGGAAGTCAAATTATTTTAATGCAGTTTTGTTGAAAAGTTTGATTGACATCTAAAATCACCTTTATAATTGAAATGGGGCAATTTTGGACGAAGATATGGCCATTTATTTCAAGGTAGACCCTATAGAATGCTTTCCATATATTTTCTGTTAATCAACAATATCCCTTAATATCTTTCTTAGATGAGTCGGAAGTCAAATTATTTTAATGCAGTTTTGTTCCAAAGATTGAGTGAATTCTAAAAACACCTTTATAATTGAAATGGGGCAATTTGAGACAAAGATATGGCCATTTATTTCAAGGTTGACCCTATTTAATGTTTGCCTTTTATTTTCTATTAATCGAAGAATATCTCTTAATATCTTTCTTAGATGAGTCGGAAGTCAAATTATTTTAAATAAATCTTGTTTCAAAGATTGAGTGAATTCTAAAAACACCTTTATAATTGAAATGGGGCAATTTTTGACAAAGATATGGCCATTTATTTCAAGGTTGACCCTATTTAATGTTTGGCTTATATTTTCTATTAATCGAAGAATATCCCTTAATATCTTTCTTAGATGAGTCGGAAGTCAAATTATTTTAATGCAGTTTTGTTTCAAAGATTGTTTGATTCCAAAAACTTCTTTATAATTGAAATGGGGCAATTTTGGACTAAGATATGGCCATTTATTTCAAGGTAGACCCTATTTAATGCTTTCCATATATTTTCTATTTATCGAAGAATATCCCTTAATATCTTTCTTAGATGAGTCGGAAGTCAAATTATTTTAATGCAGTTTTGTTCCAAAGATCGAGCGAATTCTAAAAACATCTTTATAATTGAAATGGGGCAATTTTTGACGAAGATATGGCCATTTATTTCAAGGTAGACCCTATTTAATGCTTTCCACATATTTTCTATTTATCGAAGAATATCCCTTAATATCTTTCTTAGATGAGTCGGAAGTCAAATTATTTTAATGCAGTTTTGTTTCAAAGATTGAGTGAATTCTAAAAACACCTTTATAATTGAAATGGGGCAATTTGAGACAAAGATATGGCCATTTATTTCAAGGTTGACCCTATTTAATGTTTGCCTTTTATTTTCTATTAATCGAAGAATATCTCTTAATATCTTTCTTAGATGAGTCGGAAGTCAAATTATTTTAAATCAATCTTGTTTCAAAGATTGAGTGAATTCTAAAAACACCTTTATAATTGAAATGGGGCAATTTTTGACAAAGATATGGCCATTTATTTCAAGGTTGACCCTATTTAATGTTTGGCTTATATTTTCTATTAATCGAAGAATATCCCTTAATATCTTTCTTAGATGAGTCGGAAGTCAAATTATTTTAATGCAGTTTTGTTTCAAAGATTGTTTGATTCCAAAAACTTCTTTATAATTGAAATGGGGCAATTTTGGACTAAGATATGGCCATTTATTTCAAGGTAGACCCTATTTAATGCTTTCCATATATTTTCTATTTATCGAAGAATATCCCTTAATATCTTTCTTAGATGAGTCGGAAGTCAAATTATTTTAATGCAGTTTTGTTCCAAAGATTGAGTGAATTCTAAAAACACCTTTATAATTGAAATGGGGCAATTTGAGACAAAGATGTGGCCATTTATTTCAAGGTTGACCCTATTTAATGTTTGCCTTTTATTTTCTATTAATCGAAGAATATCTCTTAATATCTTTCTTAGATGAGTCGGAAGTCAAATTATTTTAATGCAGTTTTGTTGCGAAGTTCGATTGACATCTAAAATCACCTTCATAATTGAAATGGGGCAATTTTGGACGAAGATATGGCCATTTATTTCAAGGTAGACCCTATAGAATGCTTTCCATATATTTTCTATTTATCGAAGAATATCCCTTAATATCTTTCTTAGATGAGTCGGAAGTCAAATTATTTTAATGCAGTTTTGTTCCAAAGATTGAGTGAATTCTAAAAACACCTTTATAATTGAAATGGGGCAATTTGAGACAAAGATATGGCCATTTATTTCAAGGTTGACCCTATTTAATGTTTGCCTTTTATTTTCTATTAATCGAAGAATATCTCTTAATATCTTTCTTAGATGAGTCGGAAGTCAAATTATTTTAATGCAGTTTTGTTGAAAAGTTTGATTGACATCTAAAATCACCTTTATAATTGAAATGGGGCAATATTGGACGAAGATATGGCCATTTATTTCAAGGTAGACCCTATAGAATGCTTTCCATATATTTTCTGTTAATCAACAATATCCCTTAATATCTTTCTTAGATGAGTCGGAAGTCAAATTATTTTAATGCAGTTTTGTTCCAAAGATTGAGTGAATTCTAAAAACACCTTTATAATTGAAATGGGGCAATTTGAGACAAAGATATGGCCATTTATTTCAAGGTTGACCCTATTTAATGTTTGCCTTTTATTTTCTATTAATCGAAGAATATCTCTTAATATCTTTCTTAGATGAGTCGGAAGTCAAATTATTTTAAATCAATCTTGTTCCAAAGATTGAGTGAATTCTAAAAACACCTTTATAATTGAAATGGGGCAATTTTTGACAAAGATATGGCCATTTATTTCAAGGTTGACCCTATTTAATGTTTGGCTTATATTTTCTATTAATCGAAGAATATCCCTTAATATCTTTCTTAGATGAGTCGGAAGTCAAATTATTTTAATGCAGTTTTGTTTCAAAGATTGTTTGATTCCAAAAACTTCTTTATAATTGAAATGGGGCAATTTTGGACTAAGATATGGCCATTTATTTCAAGGTAGACCCTATTTAATGCTTTCCATATATTTTCTATTTATCGAAGAATATCCCTTAATATCTTTCTTAGATGAGTCGGAAGTCAAATTATTTTAATGCAGTTTTGTTCCAAAGATCGAGCGAATTCTAAAAACATCTTTATAATTGAAATGGGGCAATTTTTGACGAAGATATGGCCATTTATTTCAAGGTAGACCCTATTTAATGCTTTCCACATATTTTCTATTTATCGAAGAATATCCCTTAATATCTTTCTTAGATGAGTCGAAAGTCAAATTATTTTAATGCAGTTTTGTTCCAAAGAATTGTAAAAACACCTTTATAATTGAAATGGGGCAATTTTTTACGAAGATATGGCCATTTATTTCAAGGTAGACCCTATTTAATGCTTTCCATATATTTTCTATTTATCGAAGAATATCCCTTAATATCTTTCTTAGACGAGTCGGAAGTCAAATTATTTTAATGCAGTTTTGTTTCAAAGATTGAGTGAATTCTAAAAACAGCTTTATAATTGAAATGGGGCAATTTTTGACGAAGATATGGCCATTTATTTCAAGGTAGACCCTATAGAATGCTTTCCATATATTTTCTGTTAATCAACAATATCCCTTAATATCTTTCTTAGATGAGTCGGAAGTCAAATTATTTTAATGCAGTTTTGTTCCAAAGATTGAGTGAATTCTAAAAACACCTTTATAATTGAAATGGGGCAATTTGAGACAAAGATATGGCCATTTATTTCAAGGTTGACCCTATTTAATGTTTGCCTTTTATTTTCTATTAATCGAAGAATATCTCTTAATATCTTTCTTAGATGAGTCGGAAGTCAAATTATTTTAATGCAGTTTTGTTGCGAAGTTCGATTGACATCTAAAATCACCTCTATAATTGAAATGGGGCAATTTTGGACGAAGATATGGCCATTTATTTCAAGGTAGACCCTATAGAATGCTTTCCATATATTTTCTATTTATCGAAGAATATCCCTTAATATCTTTCTTAGATGAGTCGGAAGTCAAATTATTTTAATGCAGTTTTGTTCCAAAGAATTGTAAAAACACCTTTATAATTGAAATGGGGCAATTTGAGACAAAGATATGGCCATTTATTTCAAGGTTGACCCTATTTAATGTTTGCCTTTTATTTTCTATTAATCGAAGAATATCTCTTAATATCTTTCTTAGATGAGTCGGAAGTCAAATTATTTTAATGCAGTTTTGTTGCAAAGTTTGATTGACATCTAAAATCACCTTTATAATTGAAATGGGGCAATTTTGGACGAAGATATGGCCATTTATTTCAAGGTAGACCCTATAGAATGCTTTCCATATATTTTCTGTTAATCAACATTATCCCTTAATATCTTTCTTAGATGAGTCGGAAGTCAAATTATTTTAATGCAGTCTTGTTCCAAAGATTGAGTGAATTCTAAAAACACCTTTATAATTGAAATGGGGCAATTTTTGACAAAGATATGGCCATTTATTTCAAGGTTGACCCTATTTAATGTTTGGCTTATATTTTCTATTAATCGAAGAATATCCCTTAATATCTTTCTTAGATGAGTCGGAAGTCAAATTATTTTAATGCAGTTTTGTTTCAAAGATTGAGTGAATTTTAAAAACACCTTTATAATTGAAATGGGGCAATTTTAGACAAAGATATGGCTATTTATTTCAAGGTAGACCCTATTTAATGTTTGGCTTATATTTTCTATTAATCGAAGAATATCTCTTAATATCTTTCTTAGATGAGTCGGAAGTCAAATTATTTTAATGCAGTTTTGTTTCAAAGATTGAGTGAATTCTAAAAACACCTTTATAATTGAAATGGGGCAATTTTTGACAAAGATATGGCCATTTATTTCAAGGTAGACCCTATTTAATGCTTTCCATATATTTTCTATTTATCGAAGAATATCCCTTAATATCTTTCTTGGATGAGTCGGAAGTCAAATTATTTTAATGCAGTTTTGTTCCAAAGATCGAGCGAATTCTAAAAACATCTTTATAATTGAAATGGGGCAATTTTTGACGAAGATATGGCCATTTATTTCAAGGTAGACCCTATTTAATGCTTTCCATATATTTTCTATTTATCGAAGAATATCCCTTAATATCTTTCTTAGATGAGTCGAAAGTCAAATTATTTTAATGCAGTTTTGTTCCAAAGAATTGTAAAAACACCTTTATAATTGAAATGGGGCAATTTTTTACGAAGATATGGCCATTTATTTCAAGGTAGACCCTATTTAATGCTTTTCATATATTTTCTATTTATCGAAGAATATCCCTTAATATCTTTCTTAGATGAGTCGGAAGTCAAATTATTTTAATGCAGTTTTGTTTCAAAGGTTGAGTGAATTCTAAAAACAGCTTTATAATTGAAATGGGGCAATTTTTGACGAAGATATGGCCATTTATTTCAAGGTAGACCCTATAGAATGCTTTCCATATATTTTCTGTTAATCAACAATATCCCTTAATATCTTTCTTAGATGAGTCGGAAGTCAAATTATTTTAATGCAGTTTTGTTCCAAAGATTGAGTGAATTCTAAAAACACCTTTATAATTGAAATGGGGCAATTTGAGACAAAGATATGGCCATTTATTTCAAGGTTGACCCTATTTAATGTTTGCCTTTTATTTTCTATTAATCGAAGAATATCTCTTAATATCTTTCTTAGATGAGTCGGAAGTCAAATTATTTTAATGCAGTTTTGTTCCAAAGATTGAGCGAATTCTAAAAACACCTTTATAATTGAAAATGGGGCAATTTTTGACAAAGGTATGGCCATTTATTTCAAGGTTTGACCCCTATTTTAATGTTTGGCTTATATTTTCTATTAATCGGAGAATATCTCTTAATATCTTTCTTAGATGAGTCGAAGTCAAATTATTTTAATGCAGTTTTGTTTCAAAGATCAAGTGAATTCTAAAAACACCTTTATAATTGAAATGGGGCAATTTGAGACAAAGATATGGCCATTTATTTCAAGGTTGACCCTATTTAATGTTTGGCTTATATTTTCTATTAATCGAAGAATATCTCTTAATATCTTTCTTAGACGAGTCGGAAGTCAAATTATTTTAATGCAGTTTTGTTTCAAAAATTGTTTGAATTCTAAAAACACCTTTATAATTGAAATGGGGCAATTTTTGACGAAGATATGACCATTTATTTCAAGGTAGAGCCTATTTAATGCTTTCCATATATTTTCTATTTATCGAAGAATATCCCTTAATATCTTTCTTAGACGAGTCGGAAGTCAAATTATTTTAACGCAGTTTTGTTTCAAAGATTGAGTGAATTCTAAAAACAGCTTTATAATTGAAATGGGGCAATTTTTGACGAAGATATGGCCATTTATTTCAAGGTAGACCCTATAGAATGCTTTCCATATATTTTCTGTTAATCAACAATATCCCTTAATATCTTTCTTAGATGAGTCGGAAGTCAAATTATTTTAATGCAGTTTTGTTCCAAAGATTGAGTGAATTCTAAAAACACCTTTATAATTGAAATGGTGCAATTTGAGACAAAGATATGGCCATTTATTTCAAGGTTGACCCTATTTAATGTTTGCCTTTTATTTTCTATTAATCGAAGAATATCTCTTAATATCTTTCTTAGATGAGTCGGAAGTCAAATTATTTTAATGCAGTTTTGTTGCGAAGTTCGATTGACATCTAAAATCACCTTTATAATTGAAATGGGGCAATTTTGGACGAAGATATGGCCATTTATTTCAACGTAGACCCTATTTAATGTTTGCCTTATATTTTCTATTAATCGAAGAATATCTCTTAATATCTTTCTTAGATGAGTCGAAAGTCAAATTATTTTAATGCAGTTTTGTTCCAAAGATTGAGTGAATTCTAAAAACACCTTTATAATTGAAATGGGGCAATTTGAGACAAAGATATGGCCATTTATTTCAAGGTTGACCCTATTCAATGTTTGCCTTTTATTTTCTATTAATCGAAGAATATCTCTTAATATCTTTCTTAGATGAGTCGGAAGTCAAATTATTTTAATGCAGTTTTGTTGCAAAGTTCGATTGACATCTAAAATCACCTTTATAATTGAAATGGGGCAATTTTGGACGAAGATATGGCCATTTATTTCAAGGTAGACCCTATAGAATGCTTTCCATATATTTTCTATTTATCGAAGAATATCCCTTAATATCTTTCTTAGATGAGTCGGAAGTCAAATTATTTTAATGCAGTTTTGTTCCAAAGATCAAGTGAATTCTAAAAACACCTTTATAATTGAAATAAGGCATTTTTAGACAAAGATATGGCCATTTATTTCAAGGTTGACCCTATTTAATGTTTGCCTTATATTTTCTATTAATCGAAGAATATCCCTTAATATCTTTCTTAGATCAGTCGGAAGTCAAATTATTTTAATGCAGTTTTGTTGCAAAGTTTGATTGACATCTAAATTCACCTTTATAATTGAAATGGGGCAATTTTGGACAAAGATATGGCCATTTATTTCAAGGTAGACCCTATAGAATGCTTTCCATATATTTTCTGTTAATCAACATTATCCCTTAATATCTTTCTTAGATGAGTCGGAAGTCAAATTATTTTAATGCAGTTTTGTTCCAAAGATTGAGTGAATTCTAAAAACACCTTTATAATTGAAATGGGGCAATTTTTGACAAAGATATGGCCATTTATTTCAAGGTTGACCCTATTTAATGTTTGCCTTTTATTTTCTATTAATCGAAGAATATCTCTTAATATCTTTCTTAGATGAGTCGGAAGTCAAATTATTTTAATGCAGTTTTGTTCCAAAGATCGAGTGAATTCTAAAAACACCTTTATAATTGAAATGGGGCAATTTTTGACGAAGATATGGCCATTTATTTCAAGGTAGACCCTATTTAATGCTTTCCACATATTTTCTATTTATCGAAGAATATCCCTTAATATCTTTCTTAGATGAGTCGAAAGTCAAATTATTTTAATGCAGTTTTGTTCCAAAGAATTGTAAAAACACCTTTATAATTGAAATGGGGCAATTTTTGACGAAGATATGGCCATTTATTTCAAGGTAGACCCTATTTAATGCTTTCCATATATTTTCTATTTATCGAAGAATATCCCTTAATATCTTTCTTAGATGAGTCGGAAGTCAAATTATTTTAATGCAGTTTGTTTTCAAAGATTGAGTGAATTCTAAAAACACCTTTATAATTGAAATGGGGCAATTTTTGACGAAGATATGGCCATTTATTTCAAGGTAGACCCTATAGAATGCTTTCCATATATTTTCTATTTATCGAAGAATATCCCTTAATATCTTTCTTAGATGAGTCGGAAGTCAAATTATTTTAATGCAGTTTTGTTCCAAAGAATTCTAAAAACACCTTTATAATTGAAATGGGGCAATTTGAGACAAAGATATGGCCATTTATTTCAAGGTTGACCCTATTTAATGTTTGCCTTTTATTTTCTATTAATCGAAGAATATCTCTTAATATCTTTCTTAGATGAGTCGGAAGTCAAATTATTTTAATGCAGTTTTGTTCCAAAGAATTCTAAAAACACCTTTATAATTGAAATGGTGCAATTTGAGACAAAGATATGGCCATTTATTTCAAGGTTGACCCTATTTAATGTTTGCCTTTTATTTTCTATTAATCGAAGAATATCTCTTAATATCTTTCTTAGATGAGTCGGAAGTCAAATTATTTTAATCCAGTTTTGTTGCGAAGTTCGATTGACATCTAAAATCACCTTTATAATTGAAATGGGGCATTTTTGGACGAAGATATGGCCATTTATTTCAAGGTAGACCCTATAGAATGCTTTCCATATATTTTCTATTTATCGAAGAATATCCCTTAATATCTTTCTTAGATGAGTCGGAAGTCAAAATATTTTAATGCAGTTTTGTTCCAAAGAATTCTAAAAACACCTTTATAATTGAAATGGGGCAATTTGAGACAAAGATATGGCCATTTATTTCAAGGTTGACCCTATTTAATGTTTGCCTTTTATTTTCTATTAATCGAAGAATATCTCTTAATATCTTTCTTAGATGAGTCGGAAGTCAAATTATTTTAATGCAGTTATGTTGCACAGTTCGATTGACATCTAAAATCACCTTTATAATTGAAATGGGGCAATTTTGGACGAAGATATGGCCATTTATTTCAAGGTAGACCCTATAGAATGCTATCCATATATTTTCTATTTATCGAAGAATATCCCTTAATATCTTTCTTAGATGAGTCGGAAGTCAAATTATTTTAATGCAGTTTTGTTCCAAAGATTGAGTGAATTCTAAAAACACCTTTATAATTGAAATGGGGCAATTTGAGACAAAGATATGGCCATTTATTTCAAGGTTGACCCTATTTAATGTTTGGCTTTTATTTTCTATTAATCGAAGAATATCTCTTAATATCTTTCTTAGATGAGTCGGAAGTCAAATTATTTTAATGCAGTTTTGTTGCAAAGTTTGATTGACATCTAAAAACACCTTTATAATTGAAATGGGGCAATTTTGGACGAAGATATGGCCATTTATTTCAAGGTAGACCCTATAGAATGCTTTCCATATATTTTCTGTTAATCAACATTATCCCTTAATATCTTTCTTAGATGAGTCGGAAGTCAAATTATTTTAATGCAGTTTTGTTTCAAAGATTGATTGAATTCTAAAAACACCTTTACAATTGAAATGGGGCAATTTTAGACGAAGATATGGCCATTTATTTCAAGGTTGACCCTATTTAATGTTTGGCTTATATTTTCTATTAATCGAAGAATATCTCTTAATATCTTTCTTAGATGAGTCGGAAGTCAAATTATTTTAATGCAGTTTTGTTTCAAAGATTGATTGAATTCTAAAAACACCTTTATAATTGAAATGGGGCAATTTTGGACGAAGATATGGCCATTTATTTCAAGGTAGACCCTATAGAATGCTTTCCATATATTTTCTGTTAATCAACATTATCCCTTAATATCTTTCTTAGATGAGTCGGAAGTCAAATTATTTTAATGCAGTTTTGTTCCAAAGATTGAGTGAATTCTAAAAACACCTTTATAATTGAAATGGGGCAATTTTAGACGAAGATATGGCCATTTATTTCAAGGTAGACCCTATAGAATGCTTTCCATATATTTTCTGTTAATCAACAATATCCCTTAATATCTTTCTTAGATGAGTCGGAAGTCAAATTATTTTAATGCAGTTTTGTTCCAAAGATTGAGTGAATTCTAAAAACACCTTTATAATTGAAATGGGGCAATTTTTGACGAAGATATGGCCATTTATTTCAAGGTTGACCCTATTTAATGCTATCCATATATTTTCTATTTATCGAAGAATATCCCTTAATATCTTTCTTAGATGAGTCGGAAGTCAAATTATTTTAATGCAGTTTTGTTCCAAAGATTGAGTGAATTCTAAAAACACCTTTATAATTGAAATGGGGCAATTTTTGACGAAGATATGGCCATTTATTTCAAGGTAGACCCTATTTAATGCTTTCCACATATTTTCTATTTATCGAAGAATATCCCTTAATATCTTTCTTAGATGAGTCGGAAGTCAAATTATTTTAATGCAGTTTTGTTTCAAAGATTAAGTGAATTCTAAAAACAGCTTTATAATTGAAATGGGGCAATTTTTGACGAAGATATGGCCATTTATTTCAAGGTAGACCCTATAGAATGCTTTCCATATATTTTCTGTTAATCAACAATATCCCTTAATATCTTTCTTAGATGAGTCGGAAGTCAAATTATTTTAATGCAGTTTTGTTCCAAAGATCAAGTGAATTCTAAAAACACCTTTATAATTGAAATGGGGCAATTTTGGACAAAGATATGGCCATTTATTTCAAGGTTGACCCTATTTAATGTTTGCCTTTTATTTTCTATTAATCGAAGAATATCTCTTAATATCTTTCTTAGATGAGTCGGAAGTCAAATTATTTTAATGCAGTTTTGTTCCAAAGATTGTTTGAATTCTAAAAACACCTTTATAATTGAAATGGGGCAATTTTTGACGAAGATATGGCCATTTATTTCAAGGTAGACCCTATTTAATGCTTTCCACATATTTTCTATTTATCGAAGAATATCCCTTAATATCTTTCTTAGATGAGTCGAAAGTCAAATTATTTTAATGCAGTTTTGTTCCAAAGAATTGTAAAAACACCTTTATAATTGAAATGGGGCAATTTTTTACGAAGATATGGCCATTTATTTCAAGGTAGACCCTATTTAATGCTTTCCATATATTTTCTATTTATCGAAGAATATCCCTTAATATCTTTCTTAGACGAGTCGGAAGTCAAATTATTTTAATGCAGTTTTGTTGCAAAGTTCGATTGACATCTAAAATCACCTTTATAATTGAAATGGGGCAATTTTGGACGAAGATATGGCCATTTATTTCAAGGTAGACCCTATAGAATGCTTTCCATATATTTTCTGTTAATCAACATTATCCCTTAATATCTTTCTTAGATGAGTCGGAAGTCAAATTATTTTAATGCAGTTTTGTTCCAAAGATTGAGTGAATTCTAAAAACACCTTTATAATTGAAATGGGGCAATTTTTGACAAAGATATGGCTATTTATTTCAAGGGTGACCCTATTTAATGTTTGGCTTATATTTTCTATAAATCGAAGAATATCCCTTAATATCTTTCTTAGATGAGTCGGAAGTCAAATTATTTTAATGCAGTTTTGTTTCAAAGATCAAGTGAATTCTAAAAACACCTTTATAATTGAAATGGGGCAATTTTTGACAAAGATATGGCCATTTATTTCAAGGTTGACCCTATTTAATGTTTGGCTTATATTTTCTATTAATCGAAGAATATCTCTTAATATCTTTCTTAGACGAGTCGGAAGTCAAATTATTTTAATGCAGTTTTGTTTCAAAGATTGTTTGAATTCTAAAAACACCTTTATAATTGAAATGGGGCAATTTGAGACGAAGATATGACCATTTATTTCAAGGTAGAGCCTATTTAATGCTTTCCATATATTTTCTATTTATCGAAGAATATCCCTTAATATCTTTCTTAGACGAGTCGGAAGTCAAATTATTTTAACGCAGTTTTGTTTCAAAGATTGAGTGAATTCTAAAAACACCTTTATAATTGAAATGGGGCAATTTTTGACGAAGATATGGCCATTTATTTCAAGGTAGACCCTATTTAATGCTTTCCATATATTTTCTATTTATCGAAGAATATCCCTTAATATCTTTCTTAGATGAGTCGAAAGTCAAACTATTTTAATGCAGTTTTGTTCCAAAGAATTGTAAAAACACCTTTATAATTGAAATGGGGCAATTTTTTACGAAGATATGGCCATTTATTTCAAGGTAGACCCTATTTAATGCTTTCCATATATTTTCTATTTATCGAAGAATATCCCTTAATATCTTTCTTAGACGAGTCGGAAGTCAAATTATTTTAATGCAGTTTTGTTTCAAAGATTGAGTGAATTCTAAAAACAGCTTTATAATTGAAATGGGGCAATTTTTGACGAAGATATGGCCATTTATTTCAAGGTAGACCCTATAGAATGCTTTCCATATATTTTCTGTTAATCAACAATATCCCTTAATATCTTTCTTAGATGAGTCGGAAGTCAAATTATTTTAATGCAGTTTTGTTTCAAAGATTGAGTGAATTCTAAAAACACCTTTATAATTGAAATGGGGCAATTTGAGACAAAGATATGGCCATTTATTTCAAGGTTGACCCTATTTAATGTTTGCCTTTTATTTTCTATTAATCGAAGAATATCTCTTAATATCTTTCTTAGACGAGTCGGAAGTCAAATTATTTTAACGCAGTTTTGTTGCGAAGTTCGATTGACATCTAAAATCACCTTTATAATTGAAATGGGGCAATTTTGGACGAAGATATGGCCATTTATTTCAAGGTAGACCCTATAGAATGCTTTCCATATATTTTCTATTTATCGAAGAATATCCCTTAATATCTTTCTTAGATGAGTCGGAAGTCAAATTATTTTAATGCAGTTTTGTTTCAAAGATTGAGTGAATTCTAAAAACACCTTTATAATTGAAATGGGGCAATTTGAGACAAAGATATGGCCATTTATTTCAAGGTTGACCCTATTTAATGTTTGCCTTTTATTTTCTATTAATCGAAGAATATCTCTTAATATCTTTCTTAGATGAGTCGGAAGTCAAATTATTTTAATGCAGTTTTGTTGCAAAGTTCGATTGACATCTAAAATCACCTTTATAATTGAAATGGGGCAATTTTGGACGAAGATATGGCCATTTATTTCAAGGTAGACCCTATTTAATGCTTTCCATATATTTTCTATTTATCGAAGAATATCCCTTAATATCTTTCTTAGATGAGTCGGAAGTCAAATTATTTTAATGCAGTTTTGTTGCAAAGTTTGATTGACATCTAAAATCACCTTTATAATTGAAATGGGGCAATTTTGGACGAAGATATGGCCATTTATTTCAAGGTAGACCCTATAGAATGCTTTCCATATATTTTCTGTTAATCAACATTATCCCTTAATATCTTTCTTAGATGAGTCGGAAGTCAAATTATTTTAATGCAGTTTTGTTGCAAAGTTCGATTGACATCTAAAATCACCTTTATAATTGAAATGGGGCAATTTTGGACGAAGATATGGCCATTTATTTCAAGGTAGACCCTATAGAATGCTTTCCATATATTTTCTGTTAATCAACATTATCCCTTAATATCTTTCTTAGATGAGTCGGAAGTCAAATTATTTTAATGCAGTTTTGTTCCAAAGATTGAGCGAATTCTAAAAACACCTTTATAATTGAAATGGGGCAATTTTTGACATAGATATGGCTATTTATTTCAAGGTTGACACTATTTAATGTTTGGCTTATATTTTCTATTAATCGAAGAATATGCCTTAATATCTTTCTTAGATGAGTCGAAAGTCAAATTATTTTAATGCAGTTTTGTTTCAAAGATCAAGTGAATTCTAAAAACACCTTTATAAATTGAAATGGGGCAATTTTTGACAAAGATATGGCCATTTATTTCAAGGTTGACCCTATTTAATGTTTGGCTTATATTTTTCTATTAATCGAAGAATATCTCTTAATATCTTTCTTAGACGAGTCGGAAGTCAAATTATTTTAATGCAGTTTTGTTTCAAAGATTGAGTGAATTCTAAAAACAGCTTTATAATTGAAATGGGGCAATTTTTGACGAAGATATGACCATTTATTTCAAGGTAGACCCTATAGAATGCTTTCCATATATTTTCTGTTAATCAACAATATCCCTTAATGTCTTTCTTAGATGAGTCGGAAGTCAAATTATTTTAATGCAGTTTTGTTCCAAAGATTGAGTGAATTCTAAAAACACCTTTATAATTGAAATGGGGCAATTTGAGACAAAGATATGGCCATTTATTTCAAGGTTGACCCTATTTAATGTTTGCCTTTTATTTTCTATTAATCGAAGAATATCTCTTAATATCTTTCTTAGATGAGTCGGAAGTCAAATTATTTTAATGCAGTTTTGTTGCGAAGTTCGATTGACATCTAAAATCACCTTTATAATTGAAATGGGGCAATTTTGGACGAAGATATGGCCATTTATTTCAAGGTAGACCCTATAGAATGCTTTCCATATATTTTCTATTTATCGAAGAATATCCCTTAATATCTTTCTTAGATGAGTCGGAAGTCAAATTATTTTAATGCAGTTTTGTTCCAAAGATTGAGTGAATTCTAAAAACACCTTTATAATTGAAATGGGGCAATTTGAGACAAAGATATGGCCATTTATTTCAAGGTTGACCCTATTTAATGTTTGCCTTTTATTTTCTATTAATCGAAGAATATCTCTTAATATCTTTCTTAGATGAGTCGGAAGTCAAATTATTTTAATGCAGTTTTGTTGCAAAGTTCGATTGACATCTAAAATCACCTTTATAATTGAAATGGGGCAATTTTGGACGAAGATATGGCCATTTATTTCAAGGTGGACCCTATAGAATGCTTTCCATATATTTTCTATTTATCGAAGAATATCCCTTAATATCTTTCTTAGATGAGTCGGAAGTCAAATTATTTTAATGCAGTTTTGTTTCAAAGATTGAGTGAATTCTAAAAACACCTTTATAATTGAAATGGGTCAATTTTTGACAAAGATATGGCCATTTATTTCAAGGTTGACCCTATTTAATGTTTGCCTTTTATTTTCTATTAATCGAAGAATATCTCTTAATATCTTTCTTAGATGAGTCGGAAGTCAAATTATTTTAATGCAGTTTTGTTGCAAAGTTTGATTGACATCTAAAATCACCTTTATAATTGAAATGGGGCAGTTTTGGACGAAGATATGGCAATTTATTTCAAGGTAGACCCGATAGAATGCTTTCCATATATTTTCTGTTAATCAACATTATCCCTTAATATCTTTCTTAGATGAGTCGGAAGTCAAATTATTTTAATGCAGTTTTGTTTCAAAGATTGAGTGAATTCTAAAAACACCTTTATAATTGAAATGGGGCAATTTTTGACAAAGATATGGCCATTTATTTCAAGGTTGACCCTATTTAATGTTTGGCTTATATTTTCTATTAATCGAAGAATATCCCTTAATATCTTTCTTAGATGAGTCGGAAGTCAAATTATTTTAATGCAGTTTTGTTCCAAAGATCAAGTTAATTCTAAAAACACCTTTATAATTGAAATAAGACATTTTTAGACAAAGATATGGCCATTTATTTCAAGGTTGACCCTATTTAATGTTTGGCTTATATTTTCTATTAATCGAAGAATATCTCTTAATATCTTTCTTAGATGAGTCGGAAGTCAAATTATTTTAACGCAGTTTTGTTCCAAAGATTGTTTGAATTCTAAAAACACCTTTATAATTGAAATGGGGCAATTGTTGACGAAGATATGGCCATTTATTTCAAGGTAGACCCTATAGAATGCTTTCCATATATTTTCTATTTATCGAAGAATATCCCTTAATATCTTTCTTAGATGAGTCGGAAGTCAAATTATTTTAATGCAGTTTTGTTCCCAAGATTGAGTGAATTCTAAAAACACCTTTACAATTGAAATGGGGCACTTTGAGACAAAGATATGGCCATTTATTTCAAGGTTGACCCTATTTAATGTTTGCCTTATATTTTCTATTAATCGAAGAATATCTCTTAATATCTTTCTTAGATGAGTCGGAAGTCAAATTATTTTAATGCAGTTTTGTTCCAAAGAATTGTAAAAACACCTTTATAATTGAAATGGGGCAATTTTTTACGAAGATATGGCCATTTATTTCAAGGTAGACCCTATTTAATGCTTTCCATATATTTTCTGTTAATCAACAATATCCCTTAATATCTTTCTTAGACGAGTCGGAAGTCAAATTATTTTAATGCAGATTTGTTCCAAAGATCGAGTGAATTCTAAAAACACCTTTATAATTGAAATGGTGCAATTTCAGACAAAGATATGGCCATTTATTTCAAGGTTGACCCCTATTTAATGCTTTCCATATATTTTCTATTTATCGAAGAATATCCCTTAATATCTTTCTTAGACGAGTCGGAAGTCAAATTATTTTAACGCAGTTTTGTTTCAAAGATTGAGTGAATTCTAAAAACAGCTTTATAATTGAAATGGGGCAATTTTTGACGAAGATATGGCCATTTATTTCAAGGTAGACCCTATAGAATGCTTTCCATATATTTTCTGTTAATCAACAATATCCCTTAATATCTTTCTTAGATGAGTCGGAAGTCAAATTATTTTAATGCAGTTTTGTTCCAAAGATCAAGTGAATTCTAAAAACACCTTTATAATTCAAATGGGGCAATTTTAGACAAAGATATGGCCATTTATTTCAAGGTTGACCCTATTTAATGTTTGGCTTATATTTTCTATTAATCGAAGAGTATCTCTTAATATCTTTTTTAGACGAATCGGAAGTCAAATTATTTTAACGCAGTTTTGTTTCAAAGATTTGTTTGAATTCTAAAAACACCTTTATAATTGAAATGGGGCAATTTTTGACGAAGATATGACCATTTATTTCAAGGTAGAGCCTATTTAATGCTTTCCATATATTTTCTATTTATCGAAGAATATCCCTTAATATCTTTCTTAGACGAGTCGGAAGTCAAATTATTTTAACGCAGTTTTGTTTCAAAGATTGAGTGAATTCTAAAAACAGCTTTATAATTGAAATGGGGCAATTTTTGACAAAGATATGGCTATTTATTTCAAGGTAGACCCTATAGAATGCTTTCCATATATTTTCTATTTATCGAAGAATATCCCTTAATATCTTTCTTAGATGAGTCGGAAGTCAAATTATTTTAATGCAGTTTTGTTCCAAAGATTGAGTGAATTCTAAAAACACCTTTATAATTGAAGTGGGGCAATTTGAGACAAAGATATGGCCATTTATTTCAAGGTTGACCCTATTTAATGTTTGCCTTATATTTTCTATTAATCGAAGAATATCTCTTAATATCTTTCTTAGATGAGTCGAAAGTCAAATTATTTTAATGCAGTTTTGTTTCAAAGATTGTTTGAATTCTAAAAACACCTTTATAATTGAAATGGGGCAATTTTTGACGAAGATATGGCCATTTATTTCAAGGTAGACCCTATTTAATGCTTTCCATATATTTTCTATTTATCGAAGAATATCCCTTAATATCTTTCTTAGATGAGTCGGAAGTCAAATTATTTTAATGCAGTTTTGTTCCAAAGATCGAGCAAATTCTAAAAACATCTTTATAATTGAAATGGGGCAATTTTTGACGAAGATATGGCCATTTATTTCAAGGTAGACCCTATTTAATGCTTTCCACATATTTTCTATTTATCGAAGAATATCCCTTAATATCTTTCTTAGATGAGTCGAAAGTCAAATTATTTTAATGCAGTTTTGTTCCAAAGAATTGTAAAAACACCTTTATAATTGAAATGGGGCAATTTTTTACGAAGATATGGCCATTTATTTCAAGGTAGACCCTATTTAATGCTTTCCATATATTTTCTATTTATCGAAGAATATCCCTTAATATCTTTCTTAGACGAGTCGGAAGTCAAATTATTTTAATGCAGTTTTGTTTCAAAGATTGAGTGAATTCTAAAAACAGCTTTATAATTGAAATGGGGCAATTTTTGACGAAGATATGGCCATTTATTTCAAAGTAGACCCTATAGAATGCTTTCCATATATTTTCTGTTAATCAACAATATCCCTTAATATCTTTCTTAGATGAGTCGGAAGTCAAATCATTTTAATGCAGTTTTGTTCCAAAGATTGAGTGAATTCTAAAAACACCTTTATAATTGAAATGGGGCAATTTGAGACAAAGATATGGCCATTTATTTCAAGGTTGACCCTATTTAATGTTTGCCTTTTATTTTCTATTAATCGAAGAATATCTCTTAATATCTTTCTTAGATGAGTCGGAAGACAAATTATTTTAATGCAGTTTTGTTGCGAAGTTCGATTGACATCTAAAATCACCTTTATAATTGAAATGGGGCAATTTTGGACGAAGATATGGCCATTTATGTCAAGGTAGACCCTATAGAATGCTTTCCATATATTTTCTATTTATCGAAGAATATCCCTTAATATCTTTCTTAGATGAGTCGGAAGTCAAATTATTTTAATGCAGTTTTGTTCCAAAGATTGAGTGAATTCTAAAAACACCTTTATAATTGAAATGGGGCAATTTGAGACAAAGATATGGCCATTTATTTCAAGGTTGACCCTATTTAATGTTTGCCTTTTATTTTCTATTAATCGAAGAATATCTCTTAATATCTTTCTTAGATGAGTCGGAAGTCAAATTATTTTAATGCAGTTTTGTTGCAAAGTTTGATTGACATCTAAAATCACCTTTATAATTGAAATGGGGCAATTTTAGACGAAGATATGGCCATTTATTTCAAGGTAGACCCTATAGAATGCTTTCCATATATTTTCTGTTAATCAACATTATCCCTTAATATCTTTCTTAGATGAGTCGGAAGTCAAATTATTTTAATGCAGTTTTGTTCCAAAGATTGAGTGAATTCTAAAAACACCTTTACAATTGAAATGGGGCAATTTGAGACAAAGATATGGCCATTTATTCAAGGTTGACCCTATTTAATGTTTGCCTTTTTATTTTGCTATTTATCGAAGAATATCCCTTAATATCTTTCTTAGATGAGTCGGAAGTCAAATTATTTTAATGCAGTTTTGTTCCAAAGAATTGTAAAAACACCTTTATAATTGAAATGGGGCAATTTTTGACGAAGATATGGCCATTTATTTCAAGGTAGACCCTATTTAATGCTTTCCATATATTTTCTATTTATCGAAGAATATCCCTTAATATCTTTCTTAGACGAGTCGGAAGTCAAATTATTTTAATGCAGTTTTGTTTCAAAGATTGAGTGAATTCTAAAAACAGCTTTATAATTGAAATGGTGCAATTTTTGACGAAAATATGACCAATTATTTCAAGGTAGAGCCTATTTAATGCTTTCCATGTATTTTCTATTTAT